>NC_089239.1:36138436-36418436 GCF_963924675.1 Phocoena phocoena | reverse complement strand
ACCGGAGGCCGCGGCGGCAGCGGGTCTCCTCATTTGCCTTCGATTACCGTGCGCCCCGCCCGGGGCCCGCCCCCGCCCCCGGCCCCGCCCCCGCCCGCTCCTCCCGCGCTCGGCTCGTCCGCATGCCGGTTCCTGGCCGCCAAGTTCTGCGGCTCCGGATACCCGCTGCGCCTGCTGGAACGGTGCCGTGTCTTTTTAGGCAGCTCTTCTGGAGAGGGGTCTAAGAAGGGACTTGTGTCTGAGACCTTTCTAGAGCCATTTCCCGTCTTTTGAACCATTGCCTGGGTATTCTCTCTCCTAGATTAAAGTGACAGGCTACACCTTCTCTTAGGAACCCTCACTGGTGGGTGCTGCTTGAAATTTAATTTTAGTAACCTGATTGTTTCCCTTTCTTTATCGAAGTATAGTTGATTTACATTGTATTAATTTCTGCTTACAGCAAACTAATTTACTTACACATACATATACATCCTTTTTTTCATATTCTTTTCCATTATGGTTTATCATAGGCTATTGAATATAGTTCCCTGTGCTTTACAGTAAGACCCTGTTGTTTATCCATTCTATATATAAAAGCTCACATGTGCTGACCCCAACCTCCCACTCCATCCCTCCCCAACCCCTTCCCCCTTGGCAACCACCAGTCGTTCTCTATGTCCCTGATTCTCTTTCTGTTTCATAGATAGGTTCATATTCTAGGTTCCACATATAAGTGATATCATATGGTATTTGGCTTTCTCTTTCTGACTTACTTCACTTAGTATGGTCCATCCATGTTACTGCAAATGGTATTATTTCATTCTTTTTTATGGCTGAGTAGTATTCCATTGTTTGCATGTACCACATCTTCTTCATGCATTCTTCTGTCAATGGACATTTAGGTTGTTTCCATGTCTTGGCTATTGTGAATAGTGCTGCTATGAACACAGGGGTGCATGTATCTTTCTGAGTTATAGTTTTGTCTGGATATATGCCCAGGAGTGGGATTGCTGGGTCATATGGCAGTTCTATTTTTAGTTTTCTGAGGAATCTGCATACTATTCTCCACAGTGGCGGCACCAACTTACGTTCCCACCGACAGTGTAGGAGGGTTCCCTTTTCTCCACACTATCCCCAGCATCTGTGATTTGTAGACTTTAGGGATGGCAGTTCTGACCAATGTGAAGTGGTACCTCATGGTAGTTTTCATTTGCATTTCTCTTTAGTGACCTGATTTTATTTCTTCTCCTCTCACTTCTTTACTTCCAAGTGTACATGTTTGACTGTGTATGTGTGTGTATCTTAGTGTGTTTCTTTCTCCTTGGTCTTCCCACATTAAATTCTAGTAAAAAACAGTTGACCCAGTTTTCTCTGATTAAAAACCAATAAAAAATTTTTTTAAATAAATAAAAAATTTAAAAACCCAATAAAGCCCAAATCACTAGAAAATCCAGGATTAAAAGGTGTTTGCACATACCACAGTTTTCAAATACCCTTATTTGTAGACATATACGTGTAATATTGAATATTTGCCCCCCCGCATTTTACAGTACTTTCTTAGATTACAGCCACACCAGTAAGAAGCACAATTTAAATAAATGTGAAGTCATAATAGATGTAAAACATTTGAAGTCATAATAGGGTTCTTTGCACTTTTCAATCAGAGGCATTTTGATCAGAACCATCTGCTAGTTATCGTTTCTTTTCCTTTCTCCGCAAACTGCTGCACCTAGCCACCAGAATTCACCAAAGAAAGCCTGCAATCAGTGTCAGCTGATGGGAGAATATTTCTGTTATACTTAGTATTCAGCAACATCACTACCTCTGCAGATCTCTGCTGCTGATAGTAAACCAAGAAATCATTGACCAAAATTCACTGCATAGAAACTGAGCTGAGGGGCTCTACCAGCTGTATGACCTTGGCAAGTTATCTCTTGGTACCCTGTTTCTTCCTCTGGAGAAAGAGGTGATGATTATACTAGCACCTACCTCATAGGGTGGTTATGAGTCTAAAATGAGTTAACACACGTCAGATGCTCTCGATGTGGCCCGGCATGTAGTTTGTGCTCATTAAGGGTTAACTCTGGCCATTACAATGCATATGCCTTAGTTGACCAGTGAGCAATGTTCAGTTCTCACAGCCTGTTATGGGCTGGATTGTGTCCCACCCCAGTTCATATGCTGAAGTCCTAACCTCCAGTGTCTCAGAATGTGACTGTATTTGAAAGTAGATCCTTTAAAGAGATAATTAAGGTGAAGTGTGGTCATGGGGGTGAGCCCTAACCCAATGTGTCTTTATAAGAAGAGGAGATTAGGATGCAGACACACACAGAGGAAAGACCATGTGCAGACACAGGCAGAAGGTGGCTGTCTACAAGCCGAGGAGAGAGGGCTTCAGGAGAAAACAACGCTGTCCACGCCTTAATCTTCGACTTGCAGACTTCAGGAAATAACTTTCTGTCGTTTAAGCCACTTGGTCTGTGGTAAATACTAATATTTTGGAGCTTTCTTACTGCAACCTTAGCAAACTAGTCCACAGCCCAGTCTCAAGCTTTGTCCTGGAAACTGGCTGCGGTCCTGGGTTTCCTGTCCGTGAACCCTGCTGCTTCTCCCCTTTCTCTGGCTACTCAGTGCTTCCCACTGACTCCTCTGCCATCTCTGCGCCCCAGAATAGAAATATTGCCCCGGTTCCTTCTCAGCACCCTTCTCTTTCTTTCTACGTTTTCTCACAAGGTGATTATCCATTTTCCTGGCTCCACCTCTGGCCGTCACACAGAAGAATTCCAACTCTATAGCTCTAGTTTCACCCTTCCTGAGATCTACACAGACTCTTCAGATGCCTGTTAGACATCTTCACGGCTGTGTCTTACTAATCCTCCAGCCAAGCCCACTGTCTTTTCGTACTTTTTCCTCCTCTTTTGCCCCTTCCCTTAATGACTTCCTTATCTTCTTACAGACCCAAAATATGAATCCACCCAACCATTGCTTATTTCCTTCCCTCACCACTCCTTTGTCCCCAAGCCCCATAAACTCAATTCCCACAAAGTTTTCCATACTTCTCACCTGTCCCAGTCACCTCATGAATCCAGGACTCATCAGCACTTGCCCAATATTTGGCAAAATTACTCCTTACTTCCCCTGCCTTCAGCTTTGGATCTACATCCTTCAAGGAGTTATTTTCCTAAAACCCAATGCTACTATTTTCTTCTCAAAATATCTTAGTGGCGCTTTGTTACCTAATTTAACAAATAAAGCCCAAATTACTTCCATTGGCATTCATGATTTTCTATGATCTATTAAATAGCCTTCCTTTTCAACTTTAAAGGATATTTTAAAAAATATCCACAAAATCAGCAAATATACTTTACACTGCTGCCATATCAGACTACTTCAGAACCAGTTGTCGAACCTGCAGAAAGCAAGCATTTGTATGCTGCAAATATATTGCCCTTGTCTTCTGTATATTACAAGACTTCCCTTCAAAGTAGGTCCTACGTGGTAAATGGAACAAAGGAGAATTTTGATGTTTTTTATAAATGCTATTTTTAATTTCATGGATTCCCATCACACCTTTTGTTGTTGTTGTTTTCCACTTTGATTGAAATATAATTGACACACGTCATTGTATATGTTTAAGGTATACAGCTTAATGATTTGACTTACATACGTTGAGAAGCAATCATCGCAGAAGGTTTAGGTATCTTGCATCATCTCATGTAGATACAAAAACAAAGAGAAAGAAAAAAATATTTCTCCTTGTGATGAGAACTCTTACGGTTTACTCTCTCAGCTTCCCTACGTATCACACAGCAGTCATCGTGTTGTACATGACATCTCTAGTACTTACTTACCTTATGAATGGAAATTTGTTCCTTTGACCACCTTCCTCTAATTCCCCCTTCCCCTACCCTCCACCTCTGGTAACCACAAAAGAAAGTCAGATTTCTTTTCTTATGAGGTTGTTGGGCTTTTTGTTTTCTTTTGTCTTTTAGATTCCACATATAAGGGAGATCATGCAGTATTTGCCTTTCTCTCTCTGATTTATTTCACTAAGCATAATGCCCTCAAGGTCTATCCATGTTGCTGCAAATCCTTGTTTTCTGTGGCCGAAATACATGTATATGTGGATGTTTATACACACACACACACACACACACACACATACCACAACTTCTTTATCTATTCATCTGTAAATGGCCGCTTCCAAATAACGCTGCAGTGAACCTGGGGGCTCAGATATCTCTTCGACATAGTGTCTTGGTTTACTTCAGATCTATTTCTAGAAGTGGAATTGCTGGATCATGTGGTAGTTGTATTTTTAACGTTTTGAAGAGCCTGCATACTGTTAGTGGCTGCACCGATTTACAATCTTTCCAACGGTGCACAGGGTTCCCATGTCTCCTCATCCTCGCCCACATCGGTCCTCTTGGCTTCTTGCTGATGGCCATCCTAACAGGCCTGAGGTGATATCTCATTGTGGTTTTGCCCTCCTCACATTTTATCCACATTAAACTGTAGACCTGAGGATAATAATTTGGGTGTATGCATCTGTCATTCATCCTAGGTCTATTTATAAAACTTCAAGGATACCATGGCCCTGCACCCACTACTGCAAATGATCAAGGCCCAGAAGCACTCCTCGGAAAGTGTCAAGAGTCCAAGACTCAAGTCCATTGCAATCAAATGCATTTCCAGTGAGCCTTGCATAAATGTTCTGAAGGACCCTTGCATAAGTGGTAGAATTCATATGTGAAATCCTGCATAGTAAGGGAAAGGAAATGAAACCTCAGTTCAGTCTTGTTCGTGGGGCAAATCCAAGATTCACAGATTTCCAGTAGCAGGTGTTCAGCAGATAAAGGATCGAGTCTTGGCAGGGAAAGGGAGATCTGTGTGAGGGCTGTAATTTTGGAGTTTTCCCCCAGGAGACGAACAGAACTGTGCCGAAGGATGGATCGCCAGCCAGGGAGTACAGAGGGAGAAGAGAGGCGTGAACCTTCAGTGTGCACACGCAGAAAGGAGAATTCATGAAAAGTGATCCCAATCTAGCAGTCAGTGCTTAGATAAATGAGAAAAAAAAATGAGGGAAAAAAAAGAGAAAAAGACATTATCTCTCAGTTATGTTTTCTATCTTAAGGATTTATCCAAATCTTCACGATCTAACACGATCTAAGAACATTTTGTTTTTCTTTCTGCTTAACTTGCTTTAAACTTTTAAACTATCTTGGTATCATTCTTTAGCATGGGCAGAGAGAAGGTTTTTTTAAAAAGGGGTTCTTTGGGGATCATTAAATATAGTTTTTAATCTGTTTCACTTGATTTTTATTTTAGTAATACCCAGAGGAATATTCATCTATGAATCAGTCTGAAATAATGGAGCTTGCAATAATTGTATTTTGGAGAAATAGGTCAGTTCACAGCTGCCACCAAAGAGGTAACGTCTTGTAGCAATAGTTCTTTCTGAAGGTCGGTCATCAAAACTGTTGCTAAGTCACCCAGTCCATGTGTTTTAAACTTGACATTAATGGTTAGAAATGTACACATGTAGTTTTTGGGGGGGCAGTGCAAATTTTTGAAGAACAATACTTTAGGTTAAGGTAGATGGGGAGTTTGGGGCCAAAATTCCATCAATAATATTACTCCAGTGCACTTCACCTGAGTTGAGAAAGGTCATATCGGTTCTTCCCCAATTATGAACACTTCACTGATGAACTTTCATACACACAATTCAGTACCTGTAGACTGACCCCTCTTCTTGCCCTCCGGGTTTTTCCTGGGACACCGGAGAGGGCATGAGATACTGCTGCCACCTGGTGGTCAACAGGGGTAACTAACATTTACCCGCAAGCTGTTCCCTCCGGGCATCCTCCATCCAGTTCAGTCCATGTCTGCTGTGTTCAGTAAACATTTACTGAGCTTACATGAGGGCCAGGCATTGTGATCATCCCTCAGGGGACATGCCTGTCCCTGTATACTTTTCCTTTTTTACCATTTACAATTTAGTTTATTTAATCTCATGCAATTGCTTTCTTGGGAACGGACTCATTCCCTTTTACCCTCTCTGTCCCCCATCCTCGCTCAGTTCTTTGTCGGTTCCTTTAGAAATGGTTAGCTCTCTTCTCCTTCTTGCTTAGCTTCCATTTGGGCACCACCAATGACACTAACCATGTCTTAAAGCGAAAATGTTATGCTGTTAGACATTATTCCAAACAAAAAGGAAATCATACAATTTATAATTTTTCCACAGACTTCTAAACGCTTCAAAAGGGCCCAGAGTTTCACAAAAGACGCTTTTTGTCTTCCTGTCTAATTGCATCTACACTATTTTTATTCATCTTTCCTGAGGCACCAACATTGAAGAAAAATATTTCTAATTCTTTTCATCCATTTTCTATGTTCTAGTCATGGTAAATTTTTCTTTTTTTATTTCTGTATTATTCTTTATACAACTGTATTTGATAAAGAACATATTAAATAGATATAAAAGAGAAAATTGTAATACGTACTTAATAGCATTTACCATGATGCCGACTAGCAACGTATCAGACATGCTCTTTCCTTTTTCTTCAGCAACTTTTCTGATTTTCCACCAAGCTGAGCACGCACAGTGAGCTGCGAAAATAAACAATGGTAGGGGACAGCTAATTTAAAAGTCAGATTCCAAATATTTGGAGGGGAAAAAATTAAATGGTCGTGTTCTCTGGTGAAGACACTGATCGTTTAGCACAATTTTGGAATCAGCCACGCGTGTAAGGAAAATGTAAATGCAGATTTTGGGGCTCCTCCTGTGGCTCCCTCCTTTCCATAAACTTTCCTTTTTCTATTTCTCAGCTCATTGTGGGTTATATCGGCTTGCTTGAGATTGTTAGTAAGCATAATCATCATTGATAAAACCGCTTTTAGGGAAAATTCATTTGAATTCAAACAAGTAGCTAAAAGCTTTTGAAATGTAGTCCACTTCAACACGAGACGTTTCTGCAATTAAAAAACATAAATTAGGGGCTATTTTGTTTATAATATTAAAAAGATTTGTAACTTCATAGTTTAACTTATCACGGAATCTCTAAATAACGTGATCTCCTGAATGCATTTAAATTGTGATTCAATTGTAAAACATTTAGAAATAGAAGTTGCTATAAATCCAGTGGGGGTAAACACAGAGCCAGTAAGAGTCAAAGAAGTGGGAAGAATCACACAATTTCAGGATTCTGTTAGCTCCACTAAGTGTGCACATATCAAATGGTCTTATTTGTAATCAAAGCATTTGGGAAGACTAATTATAATAAGAACTATGTAACCTTCAAATAAATTCCTAGAATTCCTGGTGGGATTGCTAAATCAAAGGGCATATACATTTGTAATTTTGATAGATATTGCCAAGTTTCCCTCCATAGAGATTATACCAATTACATTTGTATCCATTTTTAAATCCCCAAAGACGTCATTATTATTGGTTGATACAGTCAGTGTTTATTAAATTTATCCAAACATTTATGGTTTCCTTTGCTATTCATTCCTTCCTCATCTCTGGCCCTCCATATGGGATTATTTTCCTTTTTAAAAGTACATCCCTGGACTTCCCTGGTGGCGCAGTGGTTAAGATGCCACCAGCCAATGCAGCAGACACAGGTTCGAGTCCTGGTCCAGGAAGATCCCACATGCCACCGCAGAGCAACTAAGCCCATGCGCCACAACTACCGAGCCTGCGCTCTAAAGCCCGCGAGCCACAACTACTGAGCCCATGCGCCACAACTACTGAAGCCCGTGCGCCTACAGCCCGTGCTCCACAACAAGAGAAGCCACCGCAATGAGAAGCCCACCCACCGCAACGAAGAGTAGCCCCCGCTCGCCACAACTAGAGAAAGCCTGTGCACAGCAACGAAGACCCAACGCAGCCAAAAATAAATAAATAAAATTAATTTAAAAGTATATCCCTTAGGGCTTCCCTGGTGGCGCAGTGGTTGAGAGTCCGCCTGCCGATGCAAAGGACACGGGTTCGTGCCCCGGTCCGGGAAGATCCCACATGCCGCGGAGCGGCTGGGCCCGTGAGCCATGGCCGCTGAGCCTGCGCGTCCACGGAGGCTGTGCTCCGCAACGGGAGAGGCCACAACAGTGAGAGACCCGTGTACCGCAAAAAAAAAAAAAAAAAAAAGTATATCCCTTAGAATTTCCTTTAGTGAGTTTCTGCTGTGGTGAACTCTCTGTTTTGTTTGAATGAAAATGTCTTTATTTGCCCTCCTCCCTGAAATAATTCTAGTCTGACAATTATGGTCTCTTAGCACGTTGAAAAATCTCATCCTTCAAGCTTCCTTTGTTGCTGTTAAGGACTTAGGTCTCAGTCTGACTGTAACTCTTTCCAAGGTAATACATGTTTCCCCCTCTGGTTGCTTTTAAGGTCTTTCGCTTTGGATTTTAAAATAATTGATATTGTCTTAGGGTTTTTCAGAAACTTCCTTTGCTTTGTTTTAGTTTCCTTTGATGTGTCTAGATGTGGATTTTCTTTTTCCTGCTTAAGATTTGATGAACTTCTCAAATCTGTGGATTTGTCTCTTTTGTTAGTCATTAGTTATTATCCTTTAAATATGGTCTTTTGCTTGTTCATTTCATCCTCTCTAGACTCTCAATAAATGTATGTCAGACGCTCCTCTTCTATCTTCTATGCCTTTAATCCTCTCTTCTGTATTTTTTGTCCTCTGTGCTGTGCTCTAGATAATTCCTTCTGACCAACATCAACATCCAGTTCAGGAATGTTCTCTTTAGCTCTGTCTCGCCCGCTGTTAAACTCTTTTTGAGTAATTAATTTCAGTTACAGAGTTTTCAATTTTAGAAGTTCTGTTTGTTTCTTTGTTAATGTAATGTTTATAGTTTCTGGTTTCCTGGAGATATTTTCAAGCTAGTTTTTTACTCCTTAATGCATAAAAGCAGTTGCTTCATAGCATATGCCTGGGCATCCCAGTGTCTGAGGTGTCTCTGTGGTGGCCATGAACATGCACCTCTCAGATATCTGGCGATTAAGAGCATAAATAGCTGATGGCACCAGCGGCTGTGCTCTGGTACCCATGACCACATTCATGCAGAGGACATGTCCAGGCACAGCGAGGACCCGGAGGAAAACCTGTTTATGGGAGACACGAGACTCCTTTGAAAGGTGACTTTGGCTCAAGGACTCCCCTCCAGCCTTACTGAAATTTCTTACCACTGCATTGCAGTTTAAGACTCTCCCACCTAACCTTCCATCCTTCCCTGTCTCCTTCACAAGGGCCTGAACTGCAGTGTGGTAGGTCCCTAAGCCCCCGCCATTCCCTTTATGCCTCTTCATTTTCCTTCACAGGCATTTCCCCTCATAAATTCTTGCATGTCTAGTCTGGTCTTGGTGTCTGCTTCCTGGAGCACCTCAACTAGCCCGAGTGGTACCAGGAATAACCCAAGACGGTAGATGAGAAATGTGCATCTGAGATTGCCCCACGCAGTGCTAAGTGGACCAAGAGGACGCCAACCCGGTTGGTCAGTGGAGCACAAACCGTCCTTGGCACAGGGTGGAGGCTTAATTACTAACGATTTCACCAGTGGTGATGTGAAAGAGTGCCCCAGTGCTAGGGCTACAGCAATGATGCAGGCACTCAAGCGATATGGGGGACCCATACCTACAAAAACAGAGTTGACTGGTTACTGTTAAATTGTACTGATGCCCTGCAGAGGGATAATGAGAAACTGAGGGCAGTTAATGGCTAAGTGTGAGCCTCAGTGGTAACTTACAGAGGGGCCCTTCTCTCCTGCAGTGGAAGAGCAGACGCAGTGGAGAGTAGGCTGAAGACAGCTATTAGAGACATCTGCAAGTTTAGCCATGGCAGGCCTGTAACACAAAAATTTGAGCCCCGTTGGGGAAAACCTGAGACTCTGAAACATACGATGGGGTCACCTGAATGGATGCCCTGCACGTGTCAGCTCTGTGACCACAAGCTACCTCCATCCTCCAGGCTTACAGAGGTGCCCACCCTTCCCCAGTCAGAGTTAGCACTTGTGCTAGATGGGAAGACACTGTAGAGACCTTGCCTACGAGGCAACGGTTGTCCCCTCTTGGGGGTCCCCACCTCTTCTCTTGGCAGCCAGAATGATCACTAGGGTTACATCCCAGTGCAACCCAGCTGAAGATGGGCTGGGCATGATAAGGAAAGAAAGAGACCATACACCAAAAGAATGACAGGAAGCATCCAGCATCTGCTGGCAGGGGCCAGGGGGGCAGCCCTGGAATTAAATTTTAAAGATGCTCAATCAAGGCTAGTGGGATCTGGGACTGGGTAAGCAATTTCTTGGGAGATGGGATTTAATATCCCGGCAAGGACCACAGGGGATAGGGAGAATTCCTTGCTGGGATAGCTCCTGGAAGCCTGGAGAAAGGGATGACCAGTACGCAGCTAAGTGGAAAGACCTGAGGTACCCAGGCAAACAGTAGAGTCAGGAGACGCTGGGATGGACGGATGGTCTCGCTTCAATGAGACGGGATGACCAAGAAGTCTCTGTGAGACACACATACTCTAGAGGGTGGGAAATGAACCCTGTGAAGACTCAGAGCCCTGCCATTGGACAGAAGACTTTAGAGCTCAGAGATCTGGCACATCCTGGGACATCTCCTCTAAAATAACATCCCAGCCCAGGGCTCGAACCCATGCCCCCTGCATTGGCAGGCAGATTCTTGACCACTGTGCCACCAGGGAAGCCCTCTTCCAGTTTCTAAAAACTACTTACATGTTGGAGCTGATTGAAAAAGAGTAAATGTATTACATTTTGAGTATTTTGCAAACAAAAAGGATTTTGAATGGCCCTGTTGTTAGGCATGAGAACTATATTTCCAGTGTTATTTTGACTTTTAGTAACTCTTTGAATGACATAACCCTTCTGATTGTGCCTCAGAAGAGTGGCCATGGACGAAAATTTGTATTTCTTTTGTGAGCTTCGGTGAAAAGAAATCCACAGAATTCCATCTAAAGTTTAGGTAGCCTGAAGACTAAAGAGATTTGCTTATTTCTGGTTTTCTTGATTACTTTTGTTAGATTTTTAAATTTTATTTTGGAGCATTTTATAATAGCTACGGAGTCAGTTTGCCTCGGAATGAATCCTGGCCTCTATTTATGAGCTATGTGAAATTGGGCAAGCAATTTTTTATCTTTGTGTCTCAGTTTCTTCTCCTGTAACAAGGGTAGAATAATAATATTGACTTCATGGAGCTGTTGTAAGGAACAAATCAGATGATGTCTGTAAAGTGCCTCGCTCAATAAACTTAGCTGTCCTTGTCATTTTTAATGGTTGAAAAATATCCCACTCTATGACTATGATAACTTATTTAGCCAACTGCCCGTTGATAGATATTTACATTGCTTCTAATATTTTTGCTGTAATAAACAAAATTTGGTAAATATATGAAGATGTGGAGCAAAGGGATTTCTTATATACTGTTAGTGGGAGCGTAAATAGGTATCAACCCTTTAGGAAATAGTTTGACACTACTCTGTAAAGTTGAATATGAACATACCATGTGACTCACTAATTCCATGCCTAGGCATACATCCTAGAGAAACTGTTACATATGTGTGCCAGGAGATTTGTGTAAGAACATGCATAGCAGCCCTGTTCTTGGTAGCCCTAATGGAAAGGACCCAAATGTCCAACAACAGTAGACTGGATAAAGGTGGCCTTGGAAACAAATGAACTACCACTACGTGCAACCCAGAAGAAACTCACAAGCATTTGACAAACAAAGCAGGTCATATCCTAAAATTCATATGGAATCTCAAGGGACCCTGAATACTCAAAATAATCTTGATAGAGAAGAAAAAGTTGGAGGTCTCACACATTCTGGTTTCAAAACTTACTAGAAACCTCTAGTAATCACAAAATTTTGGTGCTGGCTGAAAGACAGACATATAGACCAATGGAACAGAATAGACAGTTAAGAAGTAAACCTTTACGTGTACAGTCAAATGATTGTCGACAACCATTCAATGAGAAAAGGACAGTCTCTTCAACACATGTGATGGGAAAACTGGGTATAGACAGGCAGAGAATGAACATGGACTCTTACCTTACACCATACACAAAAATTAACTCAAAATGAATCAAAGACCTAAAACTATAAAACTCTTTGAAGAAAACATAGCGGAAAAGCTTCTTGAACTCTGGACTTGGCAACGATTTCTTGGATATGATACCAAAAGCACAGACAAAAAATGAGATCGAAATTAAAGAGTTCTGTGCATCAAAGGACAAAATTAGCAGAGAAAGAAAACCAACCTATAGAATGGGAGAAACATTTGCGAATTATATATCTGATAAGGGGTTAATATCCAGACTATATAAAGAACTTCTGAAACACAACAACAAAAAAACAAGCAACCCGATTAAAACATGGAGAAAGGACTTGAATAAACATTTATCAAAAAAAAGATACACAAATGACAATAGGCACATGAAAAAAATGCTCAACATTATTAATCATTAGTGCAAATCAACACTAGTGAGATACTCCCTTACATCCATCAGTATGGCCACTATTAAAAAAAACCAAACAAACAGAAAATAACAAGTGTTGATGAGAATGTGGAGAGATTGGAACCTTTGTGCACTGTTGGTAGGAATTTAAAGCAGTGCTACTGCTGTGGAAGACAGTGTGGCAGTGCCTCAAACAATTAAAACTAGAACTACCATGTGATCCAGCAATTCCTCTTTTGTGTATATACTGAAAAGAATTGAAAGCAAGGACTCGAAGACATATTTGTACATCCATTTTCATAGCAGCATTATTCACAACAGCCAAAATGTGGAAGGCACCCAAGTATCCATCGGTGGATAAATAGGTAATCAAAATGTGGTATACATATATACAATGGAATGTTTTTCAGCCTTAAAAAGTAATGAAATTCACGCAAAAAATAATAATAATGAAATTCTGATACATGCTACAGCATGGAGACCTTGAGGACATTATGCTAAGGGAAATAAGCCAGTCAATAAAGGACAAGTACTGTATGATTCCCCTTATTTGAGGTACCTGGATTAGTAAAATGCATAGAGACAGAAGTAGAATGGTGGTTGCTAGGAGCTTGGGGGCAGTGGGGAATGAGGAATTACTGTGTAACAGGCACAGAGTTTCCCCTTCGTGAGACAAAAAAGAGTTCTGTGGATGGATAGTGGTGATGAAAGCATAATAATGTGACTGTACTTAATGCCACAAACTGTACACTTAAATATGGTTAAGGTGGTAAATTTTATATTATGTGTATTTTACCACAATATAAAAAAAGGAGCAGGTCACAAAATAATACATACAGTAAAATTCCACTTACATAAAGTTCAAAAACAGGCAAAACTATGCTTTCATAGATGGTAAAACTGCCAAAAAAAAAGCAAGGAAGTGATTCTTAGAAACATCAAAGAAACGGCAATCGTTTCTACTGTGGACAGGGTGGGATGAGGGAGGGACTTTTGGGTGTTGCTGCCTACGTTCTGTTTCTTGGCTCAGGTTATATACGGATGTTTGTCTTATTACCCTCTTGAACTGTACAGATACTCTAGATATCATTTATATTTGATATATTTCATAATTAAAAAGGAAAAGAAAAAGTTAAAAGCACTTTACTGCCACAGATTATTCAATCAGACAATAAAAATAAATAAATAAATAAAATTTTTAAAAGCATCAGGTGAATTTCTTTTAACCTAAATAATTCAGTTCAGCGTGGAAAGGAAAGATGTGCTTAACAAATATCTAACTTAAAACTCTGCTTGCAAGTGTTTCTGGTGACCGACCAGGCAGGCGTCATCAGTATTATCGCCCACAAGAACTTGCTGGGCACTCACGATGTGCTTTATCTGAGATGAATGCTGTGATTTCTGATGAACAAAAACCTGGAAGAATATTATTCACTAGTAGCCAGGCAACTTTTTGCATTCCAAGAACTTCAAATAAAATATAAACAACTTCAGATTCTCTTGAGTATTAAAGACAAAAATAATACACACCATGCCCACAGCATCTAAAGAGCTGGATGCTCTCCCCTGGGGTGAGGAGCTGGGAAGCACATGGTCAACATCAAGGATTTGGAGGAGGTTATCGCCGTAAAATGTGAAGGATCAGCAATAGAATAAGGAAGTAAATCCTGGTAGAGTCAGAGGGCGATTACTATATTGCAGCGCTAATGAATGAATTACAGCTACACATGACAACCTGGACGAACCAATGCTAAGGGGGAAACATGTCACAAAAGAATATAAACATCATGATTTTACTTAAAAGTCCATATGATGTTCATAAGTATGCAAAGCTATTCTGTATTGTTGGGAATGCATATTTGGGGGGAAATAATGAGAGCGTGACCCGCATAGGGAGGAAGGGGCAGGGGGCGACCAGGAAATGATGGTTAGGGAGCTGCTCTCTGACAACCGTCATTTGCTGTTTCTTGACTTGGGTCATGGTTACACCTGTGCTTGTGTTAGACTCTACGTTTGTATCTGTTATATGGCTCAAAGCATCAATAAAAAGCATGCCGGCATTTTACTCGTTGTGAGAAACGTGAAGATGGAGCCCATAATGTTTTGCTGTGGCGATTTTCCCCTTAAGCTGCCCAGACCTTTCTAAGATACTGACTTTCATGAACTAGAAAAGTCTTTTCTTTCTCTTGATCAGAGCAGGGGCACATCAATGGGGGAGGGGGAGGGTGTGTGTTGTTTTCTTGGTTTTTCTTTCTCTTTCTATTGCTATTTCTCCTTCCTTGGCTATAAGGAGAGAATTGAGCCCAACGAGAGTCTTTTCCATCCGCCTGTCAATACAGGGGACACGGGTTCGAGCCCTGGTCCAGGAAGATCCCACGTGCCACGGAGAAACTAAGCCCGTGCGCCACAACTACTAAGCCTGCGCTCCAGAGCCCGTGAGCCACAACTACTGAGCCCACGTGCCACAACTACTGAAGCCCACGCGCCTAGAGCCCGTGCTCCACAACAAGAGAGGCCACCGCAGTGAGAAACCCGCGCACCGCAATGAAGAGTAGCCCCCGCTCGCCGCAACTAGAGAAAGCCCAAGCGCAGCAACGAGGACCCAACGCAGCTAAAAATAAATAACTAAAATAATTTTTTTAAAAAAAAGAGCCTTTCCAAAGACTTCGTTTTTTTTAGAAACGTGTGTGTGTGCGCATGTCTGACCCGTGAAAGGATAAAATTAAACCCTTGGGGACAGCCACTGTACATAACTTAGTGCTAAAGAACAGGTCTTCTGAAGAGCAATTGACATCTGCAGTGTGTCAGGAGCTTGTAATAAATATTCCACACAGGAACACCTGGTTCACAGGGTCTTGGGAAGGGGGTTTGCGGGAACCTATTCTTGTAAACTGTTGGCAGTCTGCCTCTCTAGTGCAGAAACATTTCATTTCTGTGAACCATCTTGTACTTTAAATGTTCAAAGGGAATCGGTAACTCACAGTAGCAGCAACAAACCTGCCTCAGAAACTGTCCACGTAATAAAAGGAAAAGTGTAAGAGGAACCCATCCACGAAAAACGATCTTCTTCCCATTTCTGAGGGAGTGAGAGACAGCTGCTGCTCAGAGCAAAAGTTGTTATCAAGAGTTATTTTAAGACTTTATTTTAATGTAATTTGTTTCAGCATTTACTTAAGCCTTTGGGAGAGAGGAAAGGTATATACGATAGTATCACAGAGGGAGGCTTGATTTAAAATATGATCCCATTTTTTGACATAAGCTGTAGATCTAAGCCTTAGGTCTTGACAATATTGTGCATGAAATATATTGAAAACCACCTCCAGAGAACTCCTCCAAATGCTAATAAAAATGGAACAACTATTCTCTAAAATGTAGAGCTGAGCGCTCAGGAAAGCATCACCCAGAGAAATATCAGGAGCTGTGAGCACATGGCTGGAAGCAGCAGCAAAGTGTCCCTTGGAAATAGAAACTTGGGTTTAACTTTCCTGTGGGTACAAGAAACGGGGTCTTGGGCCTCCTCTGGGCGGAGGTAGGAACTGAGATCCCCCACGTAAATGTGGAGCCCTTGAAAGACAGTAACCTCAGGGAAAGAGTAGATTCGGCAAATACCCACGGTCCCAGCCCACGGATGTCAGTTTATGGTCATTTCTTGGTTTGGGGGTACCTGGACCATGACAGTGTATTTACTCTGACAGACTCTTACCCAAAGAACCATTTAATTTTCCTCTTCAGGAAGAATAAAACTACACTCAGAAGGAAAGACCAAATTACAAGAATAAATAGAAAGCAAACAAATGTATACACTTTGGCTAAATTTAACGCGCTAGCTAAACTAACAACAACAATAATGACTAATTTGAGAATATGTGAACAATGTTGTAACTGAGCTACTGGAAAATGTAACATATAAGGTTATAGGCGTTTTAAAATGCATTTTGAAACCCTGGTGACATTTGAAAAGAGAGTGAGCATATTGGTTAACTTTTGGCTTTAAGTCAAATATACATCATGAGTAGTAAGAGTAACTCCTAAAGAATAGATGTAGAACACATAACTTACAAACGAGTTGAAAATAAAAGAGAGAAGTAATGAAAATTACTAATTCACTAGGAGATGGGAAAAGGGAAATAGGAAGCAAAGTATGGAAAGTAGCATGAAAATAAGATGGTGGAAATAGATCCAATATATCAGTAGTTTTAACAAACATAAATGGATACAATATCATTTAAAAATTGTATTTTAAAAATTTGTGCTATATTCTGTATTCAAGAGATATACTTAAATCATAACGACCCAGAAAGGTTAAAAATAAGGAATCAGAACAAACTGAAACCAAACATACACTATCCAAAACCAAAACAGAAGCAAAAAAGAACAAAACTTGTGAGCTCTGCCAATAATGGGCATCAAAGAGTTGAAGGTGAAAAGCGTTATTGGGGATCATGAAAATCGTTAAATAATGAAGGAATTCACCTAAAAATATAATTCTGAAATTGTATGCACCTAATAACATAGCCTCAAATGTAAAGTGCAAATATTGACAGAAGAGTGTGAGAAATAAGCAAAAGCACCAGTATAAGAAGAGGTTCTTAACCACATCACTCTTTGTAATTGATAGATCAGGCAGGTAAGAGTTTAGCAAAGACATATAATGTTTTAATAACACAACAAGTGTGATCCAATTGCTATATAAAAAACCCTATGCCTCACAGAGAATAGACATAATTTTTACATATATGTGCAAGATACAGGGTCACAAAGCAAATACCAACAAATACCAAAGCATTTTTATCATATTGGCCACCATTCTCTTACCTCAATGCTATCAACTTGAAAGTAATAACAAATAGACAACAAAGTTTCATATATTTTGAAATTTAAAAGAACTTCTAAAACATAGTAACTAAAAAATTATAATGGAATGATAATTGCTAATGTTAACTGAGCAATGACTATGTGCCAGGCCCTCTTCAATGCATCTTTCATGGATTAGCCAACGTAATGCTTGTAAAGACCCTGTGCCATAAGAACTATCATTATCTCCATTTGCAGATAATGAAACTGAGGAACAGAGTGGTTCAATATCTTGTCCAAGAGGCAGAACTGAAAGGGAACAGGACCCTACAGTCCTTGCCCCCCACCCCCAGGTCCTCAGCCCACCTTTTGTCTGTAGAAAAACTTAAGCCAAAGAATAAGTTTAATCAGAGAAGTGAGAAAATGCAGAAACAAAGGAAAACAATCAAAGGAGACCAGATAATGATAGTTCAGTCATAAAGCAAGAAGTCAAGGACATTTAGGTCCTCCTCAAGGGCTATAGATCATATTCTGAGCCATGTCCTGTGAGCTGTCTTGTAGATACTAAACTCCACCATGTGGAAGAAGTTAACAAGTGATGACCAGACTGTAGCCATGACATGAGCTGCCACAATTCCGAGAACTGGCCTCAAGGAGATAGAAACAAACCGACCCAGGAACTGAAGACTAACGGTACCTGAAACCATCAAGATGACGCTGGTCAGACCACCGATGATCAATTTCAAGATGACAGTCAGAGCTGCCTGTGCTGTTTCTGCAGGGAGCCCCTCCCTTCACCTATAAAAGCTCTTGCCCCCTGACTGTCAGTGGGGACGGGGCATCAGCTTTTGGACAGGAGTCCGCCCTCCCCACCAAGGTTGCGGGCATCCAAAACAAAGCAAACTTTCCTTTCCACCAACCTGGCCTCTGTACTGAGCTTTTGAGCAGTAAGCGGCCAGATGCCACTTTCGGTTACAGAACCACCCTCTTTATCACAATCCAAAGCTGCTTCTCCACTTAGAAAATAAGTCTGTAACTGAATGATCATGAAAATAAAACATGTAGAAATATGCAGGGTCCATCAAAAGTGGTAGTGACTAGGATATTTATAATCGTAAATGCCATAGCTTAGCAAAAAAAAAAAAAAGACTGGAAAAAGAATGAGATATACACTCAGCAGAACGAACCTGAAAATAGGAGATACAAGGAATTAATAGAAAGCATAAATTAATAAAATAGAAAACAATAAAGAAGATTATAAAAACCAAAGTTGATTCACGGCAATAAAGTGGTACGGCCTGCAAGTAAGATGCAGCAGGAAAAACATGAGATTAAGCAAACACACCACACACAACGCACTAAGACTAAATAAGACAAATTGCCAAGAGGGAGCAGAGATTTTGAAAACCAGGGGAGAGTGCTATTCACAACTTAATGCCAATGCTGGGAACATATAAAATGGACAATTTCCCCAAATAAATATAACTTATCAAAAGGGACTGGAAAAGGAACAGAAAAGCTGAATATCAAAAGTCATGGAAGAATTTTATCAGTAGTTAAAAATCAACCAAAAAACCTAATCCCAGAAGCCTTAAGTGTATAACAAATGATTATCTGGTTGATATAATAAGAGCTCTTAAATAGCAAATGAGGAAACACTTCCCAACTCAGACCAGAGTAGTTGAAGAAAGGAAAGTTACAAAGACTCTCATCTGCAAACATTGTTACAAAAATCCTAAGTAAATTTTGGCAAACTGAGCTTCGGCAATATAGAAATAAAGGAATATATCATGAACAAATTGGATTAATTGCAGAGTGCAAAGATGGTTTAAAATTAGAAAATTGCTTTTATGTAATTTGTCACATTAACAGATTAAAAGAGAAAAAACTAGAGCATCTGGGAAGACACAGATATAGCACTTGATAAAATTCAACATCAATTCACGATAACACTTTGTTTTTATAAAAACAGGAATAGAAAAGAACTTGCTTGACCTATTTTTTTTTTTAATTTCCCAAGAAAATTAAAATCTGAAGCCAATTTAGCAGAATACTGGGCCCAGGTGTTTGTGGTGTAATTCTCTGAACTTGGTTTTTTGTTTGTTTTGGTTTGGTTTGGTTTGGGATCATCTAGAATTTAAATGGAAAAATAATTGAAATAATAAAGGAAATGATGGCATAGAAAATTTATAAAATAGAGACACTGATGAAACAAGAGAAAATAAATGATCATTAAAAAAATAAATAAGAGGACCATTATAGACACCACATTTTAGATGTTGTGTTAGTGCGTTCAGGCTGCTTTAACAAAATACCACCAACCAGGTGGCTTATAAACAACAGAAATTTGTTACTCACAGTTCTGGAGGCTGGAGGTCCAAGATCAAGACGCTGGTAGATCCAGTGCTGGTGAGGGGGGTGATCTGCTTCCTGGTTCATAGGCAGCTGTCTTTTCACTGTGTTCTCACGTGGTGGAAGTGGGTAAGGGACATTTTTGGGGTCTCTTGTAGAAGAGCGCTAATTCCATTCACGATGGCTCTGCCTCTCCCAAAAGCGCCACCTCCTAATACGGTTACATTGGGCGTCAGATTTCAACAGATGAATTTTGGAGGGACGTAAACATTCAGTCTGTGGCAAATGGTTAGACAATAAAAATAAAGGGTTCAGAGAATTGGGAAATGGAAAAGAAGGGGTGAAAACTTACAAGACATGGAAAAAGAAGGACTAGTGAGAACAACAGAAGTTCGTCTAGATGAAAAGTAGAAGGAAACAAAATGGCAGTTTGAATCTAGTAAAATAGGTTTGTGGGAACAAGGAGTGTTAATTTTTTTAAAATAAGAGGAAGAAGAGGAGGAGAGGAAGGGAAAAAATGTACTACTCACCCTGTTAACATATTAAGCAGAACACTTCCTTTCGGGACTAAGGGTTTTTCACCTCACCTGGGCTGGAGAGCTAACATCACGCTGTGCTCCTGGTATGGCTTTTTTGTGGAACCAGAGAGCTGTCAGCTGGGCACGTCTCTAATTGAGGTGCAGACACTGAACATGTACACAGACAGTGGCCCAACCATACGTGAACACAGAACGTTGATCCACAAACCTGCAGCAACTAGCCCAGGAATTCGGCCTGCTCTAAGTCAGACTTACGGGAAGTCAGGCTACTCTCTGGGAGCAGTGCAGAGAACCAAACAATGACCTCTGTACCAGTCAGTTCAAAGTGGCCAGGACTTGAATAATAACTGACAGCTTCCTTAATTTTGTCCCTGCTTCCGTCTTAGCACCAACCAGAGAAAGCCACACATACACCCCTAACTGATCACATAGGATGGCCCGCTTCTAGTTACTCCATCTACAGCTTCCTCGGGCCAGCAGCCTCCAGTCAGCGCACACCTGAAGCCTTCCTTTCTTTCTTGTAATGAAGCTTTCCCACTCCTCCACTGCCTTTGGTCTCTGCCAAAACACAGGTGTTGACTCCCATGTTATAGCGAAGCTCTGGGTATATCACCTCTGCTTGAGCTCATTTGGTTGGTCTTCCTTTATTTCTGCACCATCAGGACATTAGGTTTGTATTGAGTGTCTGCTATAAATGCACATTCTGGTGGAGAACATCTAGGACTTGGACCCAAGAGAGCAGATGAGCTAGTTGGGAAGCTAATACAGCAAAACAACAGCATGTAAAACTGAACAGTTTTTGACGTAATCGTATAAATTGATGAGGCTGATTACCATAAACTGTGAGTGATTCCTGCTACACCACGAGCTCCTTTAGGGAGAACACCGTGACTATACTGTTTCACAAAATTCTCAGACTGGCTTGAGCAGAAATGGAAAGTTCTTTCACCTGCCCAAGATGTCCTGTTGGACGTGGCTTCCGGGTTGGTCTGACAGAGAGGAGAAACAATGTCAGCAGGATTCCCCTCTCCACCGTGCATCCCCTAGGCTGGCTCCTTGCTCAGGTTTTATGGTGGCAACTCCTGGGCCTACTTCCCAGAAGCTCTGGGCTTCTGCATCCGGGTTGCAAGATGCTGCAGGGAAAGGCAAGCTTCACACGTTTGTACCCAAACTTGATAAAGAGTGTAAGCCTCTCCTTCCCAGAAGCCTCAGCCAGTGTCTTCACGTCCTCCTGGGTCCTCTTGGGTTAAATCCCCACCTCTGAAGCAAGGAAGATGGGAAGTAGCGATTGGCGTGAGCCTATGTGAACTCACTCTTGCAGTCAGAGGTGGATGGGATCAGTCTCATACAAATCTCATAAATAGGCGAGCAGAAGTGGTTTTCCAAAGGAAGCTGGGAGTAATGCTTCCCAATGAGAGAACATGGAGACTAGTTAAGAAACATCATATTTTCTCTACTTGCGTAACTTGCATTCATTTACCCAACAAAGTATTCTGAGCTGTGCCTACTTGTGTTTCCCAACAATGTGCTGTGCTTTGGGGATTCAGACATAAGATACACTGGCCCTACCATTGAGGAACTTATCATAACAGAGTGGAGGCAGAAAAATAAGCATTTAGATGCAATAGTGTAATAAGCTCTGATAAGGGATGCAGAGGGTTCCATGGGAACGACCCCTTTAAGGTAGCAGAGAACAGAGAACAGGAGGAGAAAAAGAAAGACGGAGGTGGGGGGAGGAGCGAGATGAGGAAAGCTTTCCAAAAGGGGTGGAGCCTGAGCTGAGTTTTTACCACCTGTAGTCGTTAGCCTTACCTGTGTGGGAGCATCTTCAAATGCACAGAAACCTAAGACTGCGTGGCCCATCCGGGGAATTTAAGTAGATCAACACGACTGCAGAGTTTGGTGAAGAAGTGGGGGTGTTTTGAAAGTTGAATGAATAAGCAGGATCCTGACCGTAAAAGGCCTTAAATACCCAACGAGGAAGATTGGATATTATTCGGAAGGCGGAAGGAAGCCACTGAAGGATTTCAAGCAGATTTATATTTTAGAAAAATGACTCTGAAGAATAGCTTGGGGATATGTCTTTGGGAGGTGGAGGGTGGGAGAGGAAGCAATGCAAAAGGCAGGGAACCAGTTGGAATCTGTCACAGTCAGACCTGAGGAGAACCTGAAATGAGGGAGGAGAAAGAGAGCTGGAGTCAAAGGGACAAACGTAAGAAGCAATGAAGGAGAAGGAACAGCAGGATGGCTTGGGTGTCTATTGCCGTCTATCAAACCGTCCCAGAAGATTATAGCTGAAATCAAGAAGTTGATTGATGTGTTTCTTTTTGGTAGTTTGGGCGGGGCCTGGAGGGAACAGCTCATCTATGCTCTACTTGGCCTTAGCTACGGCTCCTTGACTGAGGTTGGAGGACACATTTCCAAGATGGCCCATGGAACATCAATGCATATGGTTGATGAGTTAGTTAGTGCTGGCTGTCAGCCGGGTTGAAAGGGTGAATGTAAAATCAAGCTACCAACACTTCTAGCTTAAGTTAAACCTGGGGTGACGCAGCCTTCTGTTCTTTTCTATATGTGCCCACACCCACACCATTTCCTCTAACTCTAAGCTCTGCCATGTTCTGGTGCATCCCTTGACCTATGGCCCAGAGAATCCCCACTGCAGTGGCCACTCTGTCCTCACTTGAAACGTCCCAGATCTGGAACCAACCTGATTCCTGGCAGGTGGGAATCTAAGGAGTCCTAGTCTGGTCTCTGGATAGTCTAGCATCTTAAGACCTTTCCATTCATCCCTCCATCCATTCAAAAAATATTTCTACTTGTCTTCATGTTGCCTAGTCATGTATTTGGTAAGACCTTGCCATGCTGACTTTTTATTTGGTTTATTCATTAGATTCTTGCCTTATACCTTATGACTAAGGCCAACCTTGTACTCACTTTCTTGTTTCAAATTTCCTGAGTCTTTTTCTTCTGCCTGGTATTCCAGTTCCTCTGGAAACCAAACCCTACTTGTTCTTGTCACCTTGGGGTGGAGGGAAGTTCAAGTGCCGATCCTTAAGCTCTCCAGGCCTCAATTATGTCATATGACCTTTCAGGTCCTCGTGTGAATCACTGACCATGTGCCAATGCTGAACCTTTGGCTCCTGCCCATTTCTCCAAGTGCTCACTGTCCCAGCTGTTTTCTTTCTCTGTTTGCTCTGGCAGAAGTTACTCCAGTGCTTGGCTCCCTGTGGTTTGGCCTGGTGCCTTGGCTTAGCCCAGATTCCTGCTTTCTGCAGAAGGAGGACATTTCCCATCCAGGCCCCAGTGGGGCCAAGTGGATGGGAGGTGGTTTCTGCTCTTGAGGCATGTTTAACACAGAGAAAGAAACAGATAGGAAATCCTTAGCTACAGTGCTAGGTAGACAGAGCTGGGAGGGTGAGGTCTCAGGGTCGTAGAGGAGGATCTCATGGGACCATCAAGGGTTGGGGGCCTAAGTCACCGGGGGATTTTTCTACCTGTTGTCAGGAATAGATGGCTTTGTTTCAGGAGCTGTGGTGTCTGCTGGCTTCCTGGACTTTGTATTCATCTTCCCTCGCCCTTGCTTTTTAGAGTGTCTGTTCTCTTTGTAGTCGGAGCCATGTCTCCAATTCCTAGCTTATTGGCTAAACGCAGACAAATGTGTCCTGAGCTCCGACCAGAACAGACTCACTAGTCTCCAGCTTTCCCGGGACGTTGGTGCGTTCCCGAGTTCACAGACTCACGCCGCTCGGCTGGGAGGTGGCAGCGGGGAGCCAGGATTGAAGCTGGGGCAGCCTCAGGGTGGCAGTTTTAACCAGAAGGGGTCTTACTGAAGGCGGCCAAAGGGGTTCCATGCCAAGTGAGCTAGTGTGACAAATCTGAGGAGTTAGGAAAGGACAGAGATGTGAGAATAAACAGCAAAGTCTGTGACCAAGAAATTTTAAGGTGGGCTTGGGCAAGGGAAGAGAAGTAGCTCTCCAATGACGCAGCGATTGCAAGCTATACCATGAGCCCTTGTTCTATGTTTGCTCATTGAGGACGGAGCTGCCCTCTGCAGAGCGAAGCGTGGAAACGTCTGCGTTGGCTTCAGGGATAGGGCAGTGACTTCAAGAGACTTGGCTTAAATACTGACCCCTCTGCGTTAACGCTTTTCAATGTATGTTTTCTGCTTTCCAACATGCACTGAAGCCCCATGAAGGAAGCACCAGTCCCATCTCTTATATTCCAACATTTAACCCAATGCTCTCCACAAAATGCTTCTTTTTATGATGTGAAAGAAAAGAAACAAGAAAGTTGATTCGGTGGGAAGATAAATTCAGGGCCTTGGTAGGGATGGAATGGGACCCTAATGCTTACACTGGGGATTTCTAGGTGGATGAAACTGCTACATTCTCCTGAGTCCTGTGGGACTGCAGGAGTGGCCCACACTGCCTGGTTGGAAGACAGTGGGCCTCCTTGCGTGGAGACCATGTGGTAAGAGGGTGCCTTACAGGACAAACCTTGTCTTCCTCAGGGTCTGCCTGCACCTCTGATCCTGGCCACAAGATCCATAATTAGGGCCGAATATCAGCCCAACCTGACTGGGGGAGAGCTGAGCCCGCTAAGGGACCAGAGGGATTCTGTACAAAAGTGGCCACAGAACCTGGCCATCGCGTCCCGGCAGGACCCCGGGAGCGTGCCTGCAGGAGGGCGCTGCCCACAGCTGGCTAAGGGAGAGTGTGTCAGCGTGGGCTCTCTCCTGTCACGCAGGATTTAACTCCCAGGCAAGGGCGCCAGGGGTCGGCTCTAATATCCTGCTTGGATGACTTCTAGGAACTTGGAAGAAGTGCCGGCCTGCATAAGATGAAGTAAACGTGGCAGAACTGCCATAGCAGACTCTGGAGCAAAAGAACCAAACACTCAGAGAAGTAGGCGTGAGAGAATAGGTCCCTCTGTACGATCAGCCCACCGTGTTCCCTGGTGATGAGAAATGCTTGGGCAAGGGGCACCAGCATCGCTGAGAGACTGGGTGGTGGCTTCCTCCTGCAGACCAGGGCTGACAGTGGAGGTGCTCGTACAGAACTGCTCTCTCTGGTAGCAGTAGGGACGACGGGATCCCCAAACTAGCAGAGGCCAGGCAGCAGCACTTAATAATTGTCAGGAGCTAGATGGCATGATTGCTGTAAGGACAATAAGTTTATAATGACATGAGGGTGTTGCTTTGTGGAAGCTAGTCTATGGGGGGGTCTGTAGGGGGTCTGTAGTGGCTAATAGAACACGCGGTTTCTAGGGGCAAGATAAATGGGCAGCCAGCAAGGGGCTTGCTTAACATACTGAATAAAAACCTCAGTGCAGTTTTAAGCTTTAAAAAGAGATCAGTTTCATGACCTGGGTTCAATCCCTGATTGGGGAACTGAGATCCCGCAAGCCCCTCGGCGCGGCCAAAAAAAAAAAAAAAAAGAGAGAGAGAGAGAGAGATCAGGATTGGGTATGAGGAGGCCAAAGTCAGCCGTCTCCAATGCAAAGGTACAACCTCTTGCACAATTTCAAGACCTAAGCCGGTTTTCAACCCAGAGTTCATTGACTGAAGGAGAGGCCAGGTCCCCATTGGTAAGGTCCCGGTATATATAGTATATACAGAAACTGTGGCCACCTATGTGGGTACCATATACGAGAAAGAGGGGAATACCCAGATCTCCCCAGGGCTGTTAGATACTGCAGTGGAGTTAACACTGATACCCTCGGAGCCAAATGCCCTGGTGACCTCTCTGTGAGAGCAGGGAAACGTGGGTGTCAGAAAATAAAGTCATTGATAAAGTCTGCGTCACACTGGGTCCACATATCCCATCCACACCCTCGCCTCCACCTCCCACCCCAGTGGCTATTTTCCTGGTTCCAGGATACAGAATCATATGCTCACACTTTGCAACCGGCAGAATTCTCACGATGATTCCCAGACTGTGGAATAAGAACTATCACAGTGGGGAAGACCAAGTGGACGCTATTAAAACTGCCCCCTCTGACCACGACAGTAAATATCTCTCTTCAGAAGGATCACAGAGATTAGTGCCACCCTCGAAGACTTACACGTCTGACCAAATCATTCAAAATGGTGGCTCTCTTTAGAATCCCATTTTAATGCACCAGACCGGCCCCCACAAAATCTGGATGGATTATGGCAGATGACAGTCGGCTGTCACAAGCTTAACATGCGATACCCCCATTTTAGCTGCTGTTCTGGATATGGTATCTTTACTAGAGCAGATTACCTAGGACTGGATAGAGGGTATGCGGCTATTAATCTGGAAAATACATTCTTTCCACCCTCATCAGGAAGGGGGATCAGTTCTCATTCCGTGGGAACTAGAGTTTGCTTTCACTGTCTTGCCCGAGAACTATGTTATTCTCCTGCTCTAGCTTATTCCTAATAACTATCAGGTTTTGGGGAATGGCAGCAAGTATTTGAGGGTTTATCACCTAGTTCTGTATATTAAGATAGAACATAAACCTAGAAAATATGATAAGCTTTTCAGCTAACGTCTACGCTCATTTTTCCGCAGGAGGCTAACCCAACAAGCCCGTCATTGTCAAAGCTGTAACACTCAGAGTTTTGACTTGAGAGATGGGAGTAAATATCCTTCTATTAAATTCCCGGCAGCAAGTCACTGGAAATCATTACATGGTTGTTATGCATACTAATAAGTTTATGAAAATTGTCCAAAGACTGAAAGCTTGGGCAATCCCTTTGCTTTAAACGACCAGTGTACCTCGGTGTAGAAAAGCAGGTCTACACTCACAGTCACTTCTTTTTTTTTCACACAAGGTCACTTATAGTGGTGGCAATTTGATTACATATTTCACTATTTCTTTCAATACTCATTAAGATCAAAAGGCATCTCTTTGTCCACCAACTGTTCTCCATGAATAAAGAGAGGACAGATTGACTAAACCGTCATTTAATGGGTTACATAAACATTAACTAAACAAGAAAATACCTGTTTACGTAGCATGGCTTTTCAGAGTTACATAGAATCAAAAGCCATAGAGAACGTCTTCCCTGAGGATATACTGCACATGTGCTGGGAGCAGATCTGCCCTCTGTTCCTCAGCGCTCTTCTCCAACAGGAAACAGAAATATCTCACAGCCATTGACCTAGCGTGGTGTCCACCAGTAGCCTTGGATAGAGGCAGTTTGCCAAGAAGTGTTCTGCTTTCTCTTTATGCATAATATTGGCCATTAACTTCTGGGCTGGTTTTACATTTCTCTTTTTTAAAATTGAATACATTTGGCATATAACATTGTGTGAATTTAAGGTGGGCAATGTGTACATTTGATACATTTATATATTGTAATGGTCTGTTACTATCTCTTCTTTGTCTTTAGGGATAAAATTAATCAGATTTTTACTTGGAAAGCAACATTTTGCTTTCATTCCAGAAAGCCTTGTATGGATACTAGAAAGGTCACTGACTGGTCTGAAAATGATGCAAAAATTCTGATGGCTTTGTGTTATCATGCAACAAAATTTCAGTACAGGCAGTGCCCAGGGGCAAAGAGTGAATGAATTACTAGTTGAATGAAATCCAATTTTCAGATATTTATTATCCGTCGTCCTATTCACACATTTATTTTCCAGTGCTTGTAGGAAATCACCACCTTCGCAGACTCAGCTGTCCCGGCATGCACAAATTCACGTTCTATATTTGTACTGGGGTCTCGTTTATTATATATGCGTGTGATGTTGTTTTGAGTCGCGGTATGTATGTTATTATTTCATTACTGTTTTATACTTCAATCAACCACTCTGAGCCACTAATCCACTTTTGTGAAATGGAGCGAAGATTCAACATGTGAGTCAGAATAAAAGGTGTGTTTCGGTAAGCACTACCACGTGAGTGGTTTGGAAGCACAGAAACCAGAAGGTAGCAGATCCTGTTTACTGGATCATGCTCCCTCCAAAATGATCGGCACGGTGTGTGGCTTCTGTGCAGCCTCTAAACTCATAATATTTTTAGTTCTTTCATGGCATTTCCGCAAAAATCATAGGTGACCTTGCATTTAAAGTGCGTGACATAATATATAAGAACAACATTGCTTTGTAGCTTTTCCTCTGCAGCTTCCTGCAGGCTGCTTGATAGTCTACAGGGAGGTGACCTGTGGTCTGTGGGTTTCTGCCTTTCCCACGCCAAGGATTAGAGAAATATCTGCCTATATTTTTAAAAAGTTTTTCTCATAGTTTCATTTTTTTACATTTAATTCTTTAATTCTCTGGACTTTATTTTGGCATATGAAAAGCTGTGAGTATCTTTCTCATCCCTCAAAAAGTTAGCTTATTCCTTAGGGTTATTTACTGAATAATTTTCATTTTCTTCATTTATTTCAAATGCCACATTTTTTGCATATACTTTCTTATATACCTAGGCACAACTTCTGGGGCTCCAGTCATACTGGCTGCATGTGGATCTTTCTTTTCTGTTCCACTCACTGGTTCCTCCTTCTATTCTTACATCTGCACCAGATGACTTTATATATGCTTAATAGGTTTTAATATTTGGTAGTGCAAAGTCCACCTAATTTTTCTCCTACTTTCAAAATTTTATTGCCTATTCTTTCCCAAGGGATGTGTGTATTACTTAGTGATTTTTGATTCGGGTTTTGACTTTTATGCACTTGACTATGAGAGCATTCTCTAAATATGGGATGTTTTTCTCCTTGTAGTCTTATTATTACTATTAACAGGCAATTTAAATAAGATAAAAAAGCATTATCTCATCTTTGCCATCTCAGTTTCTGAGGGTACTACCAACGCGAAACATTTTATAAGAACCCCTTCATATTGTGACTTTAAGTTTTCCTAGTCTGGGATGCTGAGAAGAAAGACCTGATGTGGATCTCATCCACCAATGCAATACACTGACTTTTTTCTCCCGTGGCTTGTGGAAATAGTGCCACAATATATGGACCAAAGCAATTATGATTCAGACTACATTTCTGGGGTGCTAAAATAGCCAACTGAAAAGTGAACAAGTTAGTCAGCCAATCAGTTTCTTTGTTTCTGTGATCCTAAGCAATCAAATGTCTCCCACGCTCCACCCACCCCGACCCAAACCACCTTCTTGAATTAACTAACTCAGCAAGTTCAGTTTGGGCACCAGGAGGCCCAACTTTAAAGTAGCACCTTATTTAAAAAGTACACACCAAAAACCCGTGGGTCTTGCTAAGCGTTTGCATACTCTCTGCTAGAGTGTCAGCAAACATCTTAGAGATTCAGATGGTTCACGAAGCATCTTGTGATTAGGTGATCTGAAGCGGAAGACCCATCGGTGGCCTAGTATTGTTAGTAGTTAAATGTGATTTGGCTTCTGTAATCAGAATTCGTGAAATGAAAACAGAGCGGGTACGACCGTTTCACTTGCTGGGCCAAGTTAGGTTTCTCTGTGGACTTCAAGAGGTGGTTTTTTTTTCTTAGTGTTGTTTTATTACATCTGTAATTAGCCCTTGTGAAGCAGGCTCTTTTACATTCTGCGGTGATGTATCACAGCTTTCATTACAACAAATACCCGTGACCCCTGTTGCCAAACTGTAAACAGTGCTAGTTACCAGACTCATTAGGAAACTAGCAGATGGCTTCTAAAGCCCTTGCTGGAGTTGAAATCCATTGGCAGCCTGCAACACACAAATATTTATCCTTAAACAGTATAAAATATGTCAGAAGGGGTCTGCGATCTGTTTCTGTTAGTATTAAGTGCAGTCTGATCCTAACAAGAAAAATTTCTTCGATTACACTTTTTTGTTTGTTTGTTGCTTACTCTATGTGAACTGATTCTCCAAATTTTTTTCCGGCTCCCCTTCTAGAAGAACGTAGTTTTCTCAACTTCTCACTTTTATCTTTTACTTATTCCACAAATATTTATTAAACTCCTACTATGAGTTAAGCTAAAATATTAGAGATGCAATGATGAATACACTATAGTAGATGCTCAATAAATATGTACTGTAAAAATTAAACTGAAGGTCAGTTTTATTTTATATAGCAATGCTCTTCAGCTAAATAGTACTTGAACACTGTTTCCTAGACATAGAACCATATCATTTTTGTCTATAAACATTTCCTTAAACTATAAAATGTTAGAAATTAGAGAAAGTGTTAAAAACTTTTCTCAGTCCAACACATGAAATTTTCAGAGCTAAGACTCACCCAGATAAAATAATAATAGTGAACATTAACTGAGTACTTACTGTGTTTCAGCACTTACCTATGATAAGGACTTCATTTCCTCACTTAATTCTGTATTTTTTAAACAATCCATGGGGAAGGTACTATTTTTCCATTTTATAGATAAGATTAACTTTCAAATGTTAATCGAGCTGCCCAAGTTCTCCCGGTGGCAGAGCCCAAATTCAAGAGGAAGCAGTCTGACATGAGACCCCATACTACTTTGAACTATTTTGCATTAATTTCAACAGCTTTCACATCTGGACCTCCATATGCCTACAACAGTCTGTTCCTACCCAGCATTTGGGGGGAGAGCATATTACTAGTACTTAACTGTTCAGAATTCGGAGCCAGCCTGCTTGGTTCAACGGCTCTGCCATTTAAAGCTGTGTGACTTTGAACGAATTACTTGATCTCACTTTGCCTTGTTTTCGTCATTTAGAAATTAAAGATAACTATAATACCACTTCATAGGGTTGACGTGAGGATTGAAGGACTTAATGTAATACAGGCAAAGCGCTTAGGAGAGCGTGTAGGGCGAACGGTCATGCTGTTATTACACAGTTAGCTATAACTGCTGTTACTATTGTCATAGTTGTGAAAGAGTCAGTTGCTCCTATTTGAGCTCAACGCGGCCATACAGCAATCCAGGCCCAGTGTTGCTACATCTTCTGATTTTTAAAGAGAAGATGGAAACCTAGGTTTGGGGTGTTTTTTTTTTTTTTTACATGTGAGTTCTCTTATTTTTAAATGTTAGCACCTAATGCAAATTTTCAAAACTGCTGAGTGAGCCAAAGAAATTATGTCTGTGGGCTGTATTCAGGCCGTCATAGCCCGTTGTGGCCTCTGGTGGAAGAATGGCAGTGAAAACCCACAGAATAAGGACCAGGGAATGCAGACATGTGGGTGGGGAAGGTCCTGGCCACTTGGATACCCAGGTCTCTGGGAGATACAGTCACTCGGCCTAGAATTTTATAGACTTGACCAGGTCTGACGGGCTTGGTTCCCGCCATTGTGTTTCTAACTAGTAAGAACACGCTTCATGTATTCTTCTCCTCGAAAGATGATCAATTTGAATCAATTACTTAAAACAAAACAAAAAGGGATTGAATGGTGAAGGAAAGTTTACAAGATTTCCATTTTCAGAAACTATAATCCTCACATTATCCACAGAAAAAGAGTTGCTTAGAATGAAAAAAGCAGAACAAAAGCAAAACTGTGCTATGAGTTTCCGTGGCAATTAAAACGATCATATATCACATATTTATTTCCATTTTTGTGATGGTTATACCAGTGTATCTGGGCTTGGTCATAATATACTGTGGTCCATAAGGCAACACTTAACTATTTTCAAAATGTATCTAACTGGAAGTTAGTTTATCTGCCAAGTGTACCAGCACTCAAGTCCTTTACAACCTGACTATCTGCAGTCACAGCAGAAGTCACACTGGCCTGGACTCCTGCCCCCAGCCCGGCTCCCTACACCCATTCCAGCTGTTCTAGCAGCTGCCCAGGGATGCACTCCAGCTGATACAAATATCCTGAGATAGATACTTGGCTTGAAAAGCTCAGCTGTGGTTAATGAGTAGCCATTTTAAAGAATAAATAAATAAAAGGATTCATAGGATTAAGAAACACTGTGTGGTCAAGAGATGTCAGTGAAAGGAAATAGGATGGTCTGTGTGTGCTACCACACCTTTCCTCCACGGTGTCCAGAAGGACTGAATATACTTACCACTCAAGAGGGAAAATATCCTACACAAGGGGTTTCAGTCTCTCTCTTCTCTGTTGAAGAATGCCAAGCTCAGCATTGTGTTTTTATGAGTAATAACTTGTTCTATTCATTCATTTGTTAATTGATGTAACAAACATTCACTCCTCTCCTACCACGTCCAAGGCACGGGGGTGCAGGGGTGAGGAGAGCTGCAGATACAACAGTGAGTGAGATACGGTTCCTGCCCTCAAGCAGCTCAGGAGCCGGTGGGAGAGGCAGACGAGTGGAAACAAGATGCATGGAGATGAGAGCTGGGAGAGGGGAAACCAGAGGAGGCCTCACAGAGGAAGAGGCATCCGTCTCTTTACTTTGTGGTGAAGTCTGATCTTCAAATGCAGCAGCTCGGTCTGTCTGATTAGAAGGCAGAATGGCCAGCCCTGAGAAGCCTCCTGCAGTTGGAAGGGAGTCCGAACCGGAAGGAAGGGCTCCCCGGGGGTATCATAGGAGCACAGCCTGCTCTGAGCACTCCACCTCCTCCAGCACACGTCCTACCTTGACAGTGCTGTGGTGCGGGGACCCCGCAGGCCAAGTGCACACCGGGGCCCCCTCCCTGCGGACAGCGGAGTGAAGGACACGGCGCTGGTCCTTCCCTCCACCCTCTCCGCTTCCGTCATCCTACTTCTGTGTATTGATCTCACCGCTGTCTCTCACTCTGGAGTCTCTTCTCTTTCCCCTTTTCTCCCCTCTCCATCAATCGCTCACTTTTCTTCCCAGGGTAGAGCATTTCCTTTTATCTCAGGGCCTGGTGGGTAGGAAAGGGACTCATGGGACGCCCAGTCCCGTGGTGGCTGCACTTAGCAGCTCAGACTCGGCCGCCTTCAGGAGAGGGATGGCCCTGCAAGTGGATCCGATGTGATTTCTTGCTTGTAGGAGGTGAAAGAACAAGCTGCGTCTCCAGAACTGAGCAGAGCTGGTCTCCCATGTAGAAGGACAATCTTTCCTCTAGATACCGGTCCCAGCCTGTCTCTGTTCTGGGTGTGGCATTAGGGGGGTTCAGAGATACCAGTGTCTCTAGGCGGCCGAAAGGTTGCACTGTTCCAGAGAGGAAAGGCTAAATGAGCATGTCACATGCAAAATGCGATTGTGCTGACGGCACAATCGTCGGGTGGAGGTGCTCGGGGGACTAATGACGGGCTGGAGTGAAAACAAGAATGAAAGATTTGTACTCCACCTGCACTCCCTCGAATCCCACTGCCCTATGGGAGCCATCAATAATTCATGATATTACCACGCAGCAGAGGACCCCAGAGATGCGCACATATGGATGAATACTTCTCCATTTTTACTGCACTTTTACAGCATGCCAAAAAATATTAAAAGCTCATGAAAGAAAAGAACTTGGCTTAATGGTGACTGATCTCATCCCTGAACACGGTCCATGGTACCACAAGTTTACCAGCCATCTGTGCTGATTGGGACAGTCCCATTTCTCACTAGCTGCGGTCCCAGATGTCTGGACGTTCCAGATAAACTCTTGGGTTTGGGGATTAGCTTTTACCAGGAGGAACACAGTCTTAGGAGACTAGATTCCATTTGATTTCAGAAACACCTTGAGGAAAGAAGTAGACATTGGTAAATAAGACGCTGCATTTGTCAGTTGATGAGTATTTATTTTACCAAGCAATGCCGATCGACCTCTTAAGCTTAAAGCTGATTCCTGAAATTGTGGCTTGGCCAGGGCAGACCACACAACAGCCAAGCCCTCGCTGGCTCATGGCGCCACTCGTCAAGCCAGCTGTGCTGAAGCTTCGCTGCTCAGCAGCAGGCAGGGTGCACATCCTCTGGGCTGCCTCGTTCAGGAGGGAAATAGGCTTCTAGTCCTTTAGTAAACAATTCTAGTTAGTCCCCCACTCCCACCCCCAACACGTACACACGAAACCAAGAGGAAGCACAGAGAAGGAAGCCATCCCCCGACGATGCTGACAGGCAGAGTTGACCAGGTCTAGCTGTGCATGGCAGGGGCAGGCGTGCTCCCCGGCACACTCAGCCCCAGCTCTAGGCAGAAGTCAGGAGGCCGAGCGCCGCTCTGGATGATGGATCTAACAGCGGTCCTGGAAGCTGCGTGGAGTTCGGGAAGCAGTACTTTGAAGTGACCTGGCTCAGGGATATGGAGGAGGCCACTCTGGAAAGTCACCAGGCCGCCCTCAGACTATGTGCGAGTTGGAAGATGAACCTTTAGGAAACCCTACGTCACTGAGATTACAGGATTTGTTACCCGAGCTTATCATCACCTACTACATGAATAGCTTGTTGACGAAATTCCCTGGCCCTTCAGTGATTAGGACTCTGTGCTTTCCCTGCCGAGGGCCCGGGTTTGATCCCTGGTGGGGGAGCTAAGATTCCCCCCAGCCATGTGGTGTGGTCAAAAAAGAAAAAAATAAAAAAGAGCGGACAGTTGATCTTTTCCTAAAACAAAACCACAGATCCGTAAGTATACTTATTGTGCCCCAATTTCGTGCAAGGCAGCCTAAGGGTGAGATCCCTCCCTGGAGAGTAGTTTCTCCTTGGGAGACTCTGACTCACCAGCCATTGTTCCCAGGGGTGCCCAAGGACACCCCTAAACTCTGAAGGCTCGTGACAGTCCCATTCAGGAATATCCGTCACTCACCACCAACTCTTGTGGGGAAAGCATTGTCTCTGATGCCAGAAACTCAAATTACATTTGATATTTAACATCATTTAATCCTATCTATTTACTTCTTTAAAACAACTGTGACTTTCTTAGTTTGAAGTACGCATTAAAGCACATTTTGTACTTGCTGGCAGATTAGTAACTTTTGAAACACAACATTTGATGTAATTTCAGATGCCTCATTTTCTTCCCAAATTAGATTGCCATAAAGCCCTACTGCTGCTCCCATCACAAAACTTCCAAAGTGTCCCTCTCCTTGCACCTTCACTCCTAATGGGCCAAATTTTAAAACTAACTCTGACTTTTGGGTGTGTAGTAAGGGGTGGGTGGAGCAGAGCAGAGAAAGCCAGTTATCTTTGAAAGTTTCATGAGAGGCTCGCTTGTTATAAAATCCTTTTGAGTGGGTACCTGTTGGAGCTTATCCTTGGAAAGAGAGAACGAATGCTTTCTATTTTGTTGGTATCTTCACCATGGAACTTTAAGTAAAGAAGACTGAAAACTGATTGGGGAAGGAAAGAAGGGAGAAGAGAGTGATGAATGTTTTCAATTCTCAAGTGCAAAGAAATTTCAGTGAGCTGTAAACTTTGAGTGCATGTATAACTTTTTATTTTCCCTTGATGTATGATTACGTTTACTAGCTCTTTTGTTTTAATAGATCTTAATTGGAGTATAAGTGCTTCACAATACTGTGTTAGTTTCTGTTGTACAACAAAGTGAAGCAGCCATTTGCACACACATGTCCCCATATCCCCTCCCTCTTGAGCCTCCCTCCCACCCTCCTTATCCCACCCCTCTAGGTCATCGCAAAGCACCGAGCTGATCTCCCTGTGCTATGCGGCTGCTTCCCACTAGCTATTTTACATTTGGTAGTGTATATATGTTGATGCTACTCTCACTTCACCCCAGCTTCCCCCTCCCCTACCGTGTCCTCAAGTCCATTCTCTATATCTACATCTTTATTCCTGCCCTGCCACTAGGTTTATCAGTACCACTTTTTTTTTTTAGATTCCATATATATGTGTCAGCATACGGTATTTGTTTTTCTCTTTCTGACTTACTTCACTCTTGATCGTTAACATTTACACACCAGTTGTAGCAGCAACATATGTTATATTCATTTGCAAATTAGTTTCCGATCTAGTATATCTCCAGAAAAGGGAATAAAATCCTACTAAAGAACACAAGACAGCTCTCGTAAACCAGAATATTCTATTTTTGACAGAAACTAAAGGGAAGAGGGAGAGAGAACTGAAGATTTGCTAATCATTCAACGTGAAGGGTGCTCGCTGCTGTAATGTTGCTACATATTTCATCCTGTAATTCCCACTACAACCCTGAAGGTGGAAAAGATCCCCATTCTATACATGAGGAGTCTGAACCTTGAGAAACTGTGGGAATTCCCTAAATCCAGCTGCTCTCACCAGGGAAGCGTGGTACTTGCTCGCGGATCCTGGCGAGCCTCACTCCAGAGCTGGCTCGCTGTGCCACTCTGCCAGACCGGCCACAGGGAGATGCCACACCACGACTCTGTTTTCCAGCCACATCTAGTCCAACTGGCTCTCCGGAGGAGTGAGGGCGTGCGTCTTCAACGGGGCCATATTGCCCCCAAGGATGCAGCAGTTGGTTCTTGGGAGAAATAACCTCATAGTTATTATGAAGTACGAGTATACATATCGTACAGAAATAGATATCTAGTATACCTATGCTATTAAAATTTCATGGAGGGGAACGATTAGGGGGAAAAAAGTCTAAAAAATATATATATATCCTTGGGCTTCCCTAGTGGCGCAGTGGTTGAGAGTCCGCCTGCCGGGGACACGGGTTCGTGCCCCGGTCCGGGAAGATCCCACATGCCGCGGAGCGGCTGGGCCCGTGAGCCATGGCCGCTGAGCCTGCGCGTCCGGAGCCTGTGCTCCGCAGCGGGAGAGGCCACAGCAGTGAGAGGCCCCAGTACCGCCAAAAAAAAATAATAATAATAATCTCCTTATGATAATGACGAAAAGGGTTGTGAACACGGGGCAAAGGGAAAGAGTAGAGGCACGGGTGGCTGTTAGACCTGCCGTTGTGCACTTGACGGTCTGGAACCTCCACAGGGGGGTAACCTGGAACCCCGGGGCCCTCAGCTCTTTCTCCCCCTTCTGAACATGGATCCGGAGGAGGCACAGGCCACGGCTGTATGGAGAGTCTGGTGCTAGATGCGACCCAGTCCTTTCACTCTCTAGCTCTTGTTGGGAACGTTGCTGGCGGATTCATCCCACACACAGCAACGACAAAACGTCTCGGAGGAAATGAACAGGCGCTCCTTTCCTTAAGCAGCGTGGGGACGCCTGAGGTGGGAACACTCACTGGGGCAAAGATTCAAAGACCCTCACATCCATCCGGTTCACGGAACCTCTGGATCAGGCCACATGTGGAGCTCTCCAACTGCTTTGGTGTAATTGGCACCAAGGGTGAGGTAGGTGGAAGGCTTTTCAGAGAATGAAACGTATCTTTAGGTCTACCTAAAGATTCCTCCACCCAAGTGGGCTTTGAAGCTCTTCCCCTGTGAGCTCAGGGGTTTACCCTCTCGCTCCTACAGGGAACAGTGGAAGTGGCTGCAAAGATGGAATCCTTTTGTATCACTTCCCTGTCTTGACAGAGCAGAATTTAAGACAGGCATCCCTGCATTGCGGCCCTGCTCAGCCATCATTTTAAAAACGACATCAGCGGTAGTCCTACGATCAATTAAAAAAAAAAAGGTGAGAAATGAAAACTAAAGAACAGGGCTCCAATACCTGCACCTTCTCTGCATTGTGATGGGCTACAACGTGTTTTCAGGAACTTCTGTCTTTGTCTTGAGGAAGAGAAAAGACCGTTAACGATTTTTAAATGCAAGACAAAGGAAGACTCTGTTAAGAGTAGGAGGAAAGCTCTACATTTAGGTCAGTCACTAGCACACTTGAAAGAAAATGTCTCCAGTGACCATAAATAATTGGATATCTTACAGGGGGCACACAATGCGTCAGATAACTCCCTTCCCCTTTATCTGCGTTTTTGATACCTGGTAGGAGGGAGTGGGGGAGACACACTTCACAGTGAATGGAGGTAGATAAAAGGGGAAGATCTGACAGTTGCCCTTATTACCGTGCCGTATCATTTACCTCAGCCAGGAGTCACTAACGCACCAGGTCACCCCCGAGGTCGAGGGCAAGACGGGGAGTTTACATAGCCAAACAGGGTAGCTTGCTGGCTGGGGGCACACATCAAAGTGTGACAACAAACATGAGAAGAAGATTTATCCAGGTACAGAGATCAAGATAACAGTGCTCTCCTTGCAATATTCTACCACTGTGGTGAAAGGGAAGCTTTAAATTTCAACATCAGTTCTTTCTGATCTTTTGAGAAGGGGCAAACACAATTAAAGGTTTAGTGAAATATCCTGTTTCTTTAGAAGTGGGCTCTTCCTAATAATGTACTGTTTCACTAAAGTCTTCCTCTGCACCAACTCCAAATTTGAAGTAGAAATCTCCTCCTTTTTTACGGTGGCAAAATAGACGTAACGTAAAGTTTACCATTTTGAAGTGTCCGGTTCAGTGGCATCAAGTACATTCCTATTCTTATACAACCATCTCTACCATCCGTCTCCAGAACCTTTCTGTTTTCTTCAACTGAAACTCTGTACCCATTAAATACCAACTCCCCATTCTTCCCATAACCTCATAACCCCCAGCCCCTGATAGCCACTACTCTACTTTCAATTTCTATACATCTGACTAATCTAGGTAACTCATAAAAGTGGAATCATACAACACGTGTTCTTCTGCGTCTGACTTACTTCACTTAGCACAATGCCCGCCGGGTTCTTCCATGTTGTAGCATGTGTCAGAATTGCATTCCTTTTTAAGAGTGACTGACATTCCATTGTATGTAAAGACCACATTTTGTTTATCCAATCATCCGTTGACAGACATCTGGATTGTTTCCGTCCTTTGGCTGTTGTGAATAATGCTGCTATGAACATGGGTGTATAAGTATCTGTTTGAGTCTCTGCTTTCAATTCTTTCGTATACCCAGAAGTGGAAAGCTAGATCACATGGTGATTCTATGTTTAATTTTTTGAGGAACACCATGCTGTTTTTCTCCCCCCCATCCCCATTTTTTTTGTACCTTAAACATATGTGGCTTTTTTATTGGGCAATATGTGAAATTGGTTCTGTACACTGAATAGTTTGAAACAGGTTATAGTTTCCACAACAGCATTGGTTGCCGTTTATAGTCTCCGAACAGTAGGTGTCTGGACAGTCAGGTAGCAGGTGAGAGATACCCAGTGAGCATTGTTTCCCATGAGACATTATTTCAGTGAGATCAAGCGTGCAGTCCTTAATGTCAAGCCAAAGACAGCAGCAAAGTAGATGTCACTGACCCAGGGTGGCTATTCTCCACTTGGGACATGGGACTTGCAGCCACATAAGAACTCCTATGTGTTCTGAATTCAGTTCACCAGTGCAGAGTTCCCTGAGACCTTGGAATAGTGGCGGTACAGGGAGATTTGGGAGACCTGGGTACTAATCCTAATCCAGCCATAAATAATGTATGACATTGAAAAAGACCTTTAGCCTCTCAGACCCATAGCTTCCCTAAGGACATTTGAGTTCAGTGTTCTCTAAATTACTTAGAGCTTTGTAATCCTCTGATGTAACAGTTACCTTGATACTATGCTGTTGTTAAAAACTGATGACTCCTTTTTAATCTGGCTCCTTTAATGAATCCAGTAATTTTCAAAAAACCTGTAATAATTCTTCACTTTCTGTTCCCGGTTACTGAAAGCTCGGTTATGGAGGATTTCTAGTTGCAGCAACAGTTCGGCAGCTCCACTGGGTGTTTTTGGTTTTGCCTATTTGCTTAGCACTTGTGAGTTTCCCTGGTTTCACCTCTCTCAACGTTATGAGGTCTGAAAAGCACCCTTGGAAAGAGAAAGACATTGGGGGTCTCCCAAAGGCTGGGCAGGTCCAGTGAGTGTCTGTAATTGTACAAAGATACCAATTTCCCTGCAGGTGAAATAAAATTCAGTGCAGAAAATAAGATTTTATGTCTGTACAGAGTCATAGCTATTTTCCTCTCAAAGGCTACTGTGAGATAAATATGACTTCTCAGGTTTTCATGAAAAAATGATTTGAATATTGGGCCTAGAGCTCCAAGTTCAAACTATTTGTTTATTATAGTTCTTGGTATAACAGTGCTTGAAGGCTGACCAAAATTTCTAGGGCCGTTGAGAAAACCCGTTGATGGGAATTTTTGATTTGCAAGAAAGACGATACCAACTTAAAGTATACTTTCTTATTAGCTAAAATCTTGGCCAAGCTTATGGTAGAAAAGGCTGATCCTGTGAAATGTGCCCTCCAGGTCCTCTGATTCTGCGAGGGGTTCATTTGTTCTAAATGGTTGGCACAGATGTTTGTGCTTTGTTTCTGACGTTGCTTAACTTTCTGTGACGAATGGTAGGATTTCAAGCAGTCTCAAATTTCTGCAATGATAAGGAAAACCAGCAAATGACTGTGTCACAGCATTAGGGAGATCATGATATGATTAAATAATGAAACTTTTGCACTGCCACTACTGGTAAGGGGGTATTTGTGTTACACTGAAATCTAAAATACAACAAAGTATATAAAATATATATGTATGACAAAGACCAGTGTCCAAAGAATCTATCACCCAAAGGAAAAAATAGAACATTTCTAGTGCCTGGGAAGGCCCATGTGTCCTTCCTCCAGTACCTCCTACTGTTTTCCCCGGAGGAGTGGTTTATAGCCCTCATTACACATTAGCACCACCTGAGGGGCTTTTGAACCATACTGATGCCAGTACTGGTTATACATTAGAATGGGGGATTAGTCTAATATAATATAATATAATATAATAGTCAGTTTTGATTCCATTATACTGCATATAGCTAAGGGTAAAACCCACTGTACTAAAGAGTTCTTCTCAAACTTCAATGTGTGTTCAAATCCCCTAAAGATCTTGTTAAAACGTAGCCCCTAAAGGCTTGTACATACTCTGTTAGATTTCTGATCAGGCCATTCATAAAAGGGGATATTAAAGGGCCAATAAACATACAAAAAGGCACTCAATCTCATTATTTTTCAGGGAAATACAAATTAAAACCACAGTGGGTTACAATTACAATTCACCAAAACGGCCAAAGTTAAAAAGGCTGACACTATTACAGGATGGCAAGGCGTGTTTTGTGGTGGTGTAGTGGTACAGCCCCTTTGGAGAATTAGCATTATCTATTGAAGTTAAATATATACTTGTATGTACCCTATGCCCAAACAATTTCACTACGAGCTAGAGACCCACAGAATGCGTGCGCATGTGTTTAAAAGACATTAACAGTAGTGTTCCCACAGCGTCAGTCAGCCCAAACTAGAAACAACCGAATCTCAGCTTAACACTAGCACGGATTAGTAAATTGTGTTGTACTCCTGTGATGGAATGCTAGTGGTGATGAAAATGAACAGACCGCTGTTCCACATAACAGCATGCAGGAATGTCACAGACATGATGCTGAGTGAGGGAAGCCGAACACAAAAGAATATATATTATGAGTCTGATATATGAGAACATATAGAGTCCATTTATATAAAGTTCAAACACAGGCAAAACAAATCTACAGTGTTAGAAGGCAGTGTGGTTGCTACCTGTGGGGCAGAGGGAAGAAGTAGTGACTGAATGTGGGCGAGGTAAGGGGGGTCTTGGGAACTGGTAATCTTTCTTTTATTAACCTGGATGGAAGTCCCGTGCAAGTATTCACTTGGTTATAGTTCATCGAGCCGAACACTTATGATCTGTGCCCTTTTCTATATAGCGCACATCACTATACTTCACGTATGCTGTATATGCTATCCACCAATAAAATAGTGTATGTATATGTTTTCAAACCTCGGGCTGGGGAACTGAGCAGGGTTTCAGCTGAAAGGTGCAAATCACTGTCACTTTCGTTGACCGAAGCCTCTAGTAATTTCACCTTACAGCAGCTTTAAAAAATTGCTTTTTTTTAGGAATGAACAAACTTTTAAAGGTTGAATCTGCATACCTAAAGCAATGAAATGATGGCAAATGTCAAGGGTCTTCACTTATGCTTTAACATGCAGACATAATGATAATTAAGAAATCTCTCAAGTAAAGTTTCTTATCTTCCTTCCTCATTTTTTGAACTCTGGGTTACTTTTCAAATTTACAAATTGCTGCTAAGCACATGCTAGCATTAAGTACATTAACATTCCTCAGAACAAATGTCACAGTGAATACAAAACCTATCCTTACTTAGAACATATGGCTTTAACAACAGTGATAATTTTTCATGTACCAGAGATGAACAGTTTGGCTTGTGCTTTTTTTTATGAATTCGGTCTGTTCTGGTCCCAAGCTTGTAGTACGCCTCTTTCTCTCTGAATGGCTCTCAAAAATGAGATGACAATCTGTAGACATTTCCCTTTACCACCAAGGGTCCTAATCTTTTGGAAGACATGGGAACAGATGAAAGTATTTGGTTCTGGGAATGGAAATTACAGATGGATAGAATCCCACTACACTGAGCTTCACTGGCATTTTCTATTGAGCAATTAGCCCTTATCCGACTGAAAAGGCTTCCTGCCATGTCCGGCAGGGAATGCATAAGGCAATGTCGGTTTTTATTTATTCCAGAAAAAGAAAATATTTTTTTATTTTTAGCTTCCTTAAATTCCAGATAAATGTATTCTTTTGCCAAAGAGGATGATTTTCCACATCAAAGGCTAAGACTCTGTATGTGTGTCTGTATACATAGTATGTATCCCTTATCTTGTGACTGGAATATAAATGTGACTGTAAATAAAAGGTGTATTAGAGGTACTACTTGTTCCATTAATTTGTTTTACAAATTATTTAAAATCCAGTTAATTTAATCTAAGTTTTAATATAGTAGAAGCTACATGCCAGAAGGTTGTGTGACAAAAATGCTATAAATGATATAGTAACTCATCTAAAACAAGATTTTCTCAAAGTAGCACAGACACAATAAAAACCACCAGGTGTCTCTTACTTGGGTATATGCTGTCATTAGTCAAAAGTAAGTACACATGCAAGGAAAAATACTAAGAAAGACTTGTTTTATAAAACTGACCAAAATATTGATGGATACTCTCCTTTTTGGGAACAGTCTCAGACCTTTTAGAATAAAGCATATTGAAACGCTACCAGTTATTCTGTGTACTTCTGTCACTAGTTTTTCCCAGTCTTTAAAAGGCTATATACTTCTACTCAGACATGCCAAGAACACATGGCTTATTCCCATAATTGTTATAATCTTGTTTCAGACTTCCAGTCTATGTGTATAGTAGATTTGTGGGAGAGGAGGAAGGATTTGCCAGTTAATGCTTTCTCTTCCAGTTCAAATACACTCCTCCAGGTAAATGCTCAGATGTTCAGAGTTTTTCCCGCTTGCTTTTTCGTCCTCCAGATGTTGGGTATAGAGACAAGCTTCAGTGTCCTCTTGGTGGTCAGGAGAGGAGGCCTCAGGTCGGCAAGTTCAGGTCCTGTGCTGTGCTCTGAGCCTTTGTTGCTTTCGGGGTTGAAGTCCCCATTGCCTGCTGCCTGCGTACTGCTGGCAGCCACTGTTGACACCTGAGGCTGATGAGCTTGTGGTCTATCCTCTCAGCTGGTCAGGGCTCTATTGTCATCCCGTGCTCTCTCAATCCTACCTCAGCTCTTGCCGTTACTGACACTATGACTCTTAATGGTTTCCAGCTTCTGCCTTTGCTTCCTCCCTTCACTCCTTCCTTTCTGCCTTTCTCCCTCCGTGCTCCCTTCCTCCATTTCTCTCTCCCTCCCTTCTGTCTTCTCCTCCACTAATATTTGTTGAGTATCTGCTATGTGTAAAGCACTGCATTAGGTACATGGAGTCCAGGAATAATGCTAAGACCCCTGCCCCCTTGGAGCTTACATTTTAATGAGGGGGCTCAAACAATAAGCAACAAGCAGTAAATCGAATAGTATGTTCAAAGGTGATGAGGGCTATGGGAAAAAGAAGAGAAAAATTAAAGCAGGGTAAATGAGGCCACCATGGGGGAATGGGCAGTAAAGCAGTAAAACAGAGTGGATGGAAGAGGCAGGGACAGCCGGGCTTTGTGGTACCCAAAGCTTGTAAAGTTTGGGGGGCTTCCTCCTTAAGAAATAAATGCAAAATTGGGAATTAAAAACTTAGTCCCCAAAGCAAACATTTGTGGAATGAGAAAAGATTATAAGAAATTAGTCACATCAGAGTATAGGTCCCTATCTTCTGCTTAAACCATTTATCAGAAACGTTTACATAGAAATACTTCCTAACTGTAAACCCGTGTCCTGTTCTCCACACTCGACTACCAGCAACTTCCAGCCCTCATGGAGACTTGTGTGAGTGATGTGTCCGGCAACTTAAACTTCGCTTGCTTCACACATCACTCTGCCTCTACAGGTGTGTCTCACTGAGAAGGGAAGATTTGTCCAGGGCTTGAAGGACAGAGAAATCTGCAGAAGACTGTTCCAGGAAGAGGGAACAGCTAGAGCAAATTCCATAACAGTCTCCCTCTGTGCCACCTGGCTGTTTTGTTCATGAGCACTTTTGCAAGCACTGGGGTGGCAAGGATAGAGACTGGCTAACATCAGCTGGATGAGCCATACCATCTGCCTGGCTGTTTAATGCCCTGTTCGTGGCAGAAGCTTTCTGTTAGGCATTACCACGCAATGGAAAGAGCCTCACACTTTGTGTCCACTTCCGTAGGTTCATCCATATGTCTCTTCCCTATAGACCTCCTTGTTCCCTTCCAAACCTACCCCTCTGATGCCCATAACAAATGTGCCAAAAGTGTTCACCACTGCCCAAGAGTCCACATATATACTTACCTTCGACCACTTCTCTCTCGATACAGAGGGATCACTAGGTACAGTGCCCATTGCTTTACCCAGTGTAATCGTTGCCTTTCAAGGCCATCTCTGAGTGGATCTACAGGGCAGCATCTGTCTGCTTTAGCTCACGTCAACATAGCCTGTTGACTCATCTTTGAACCAGCCCTTATTTTCTTCTGGTGAACTGGCCGTAGCTGTGAGGTGAGAGAGAGGTGATGGTGCATGAATTCGTTTTCTAGGGCTGCTGTAACAGAATGTCACAGACCGAGGGGCTTAAAACAACAGAAACTGTGCACTGTGCATTGGTGTCTGGCCAATGGTGAGAAGGGAGACTGAAATGCACGCAGTGATTTTCAGGACGGCATCTACACAAAGGGAGGACTTCTTCTAGTTGCACAAAGGCTAACAGAGGTTCTGTGGGAGAATTTTAAGGTGCACTGTTGTCATGTAGTTTAGCCCTACTTTGTCAGGGGCAGAGCCAAGGTTAAGGTGATTTGAAGGTTACCCAAAGATTTTATGCCTTAAGCATCCCAATTACTTTGTATCTTTGGAGTCACAGTGGGGTCCAAGAAACAGAAAGCAACATATCCGAGTCAAAAATCAGAAAGAAATTTGGCGGATAAGACTCAACAGCAACAAAGAGATTTTTTATTATGTATTTGTCCAACAAAAAGTAAAAACAAGGCTTCCCTGGTGGCACAGTGGTTGAGAATCTGCCTGCTAATGCAGGGGACACGGGTTCGAGCCCTGGTCTGGGAAGATCCCACATGCCGCGAAGCAACTAGGCCCATGAGCCACAACTACTGAGCCTGCACGTCTGGAGACTGTGCTCCACAACAAGAGAGGCCGCGATAGTGAGAGACCCGTGCACCGCGATGAAGAGTGGCCCCCGCTTGCCACAACTAGAGAAAGCCCTCACACAGAAACGAAGACCCAACACAGCCAAAAATAAATTAATTAATTAATTTTTAAAAAATAAATAAAAACAAATTTCAAGGCACGTCTTCAAAACGGGTGAGGAAGTACCTGAAAAGTTCCCAGTATATTATAGCTGGCAAATGAAAATAATTTATAGTAATTATTACTACCAGTTCCATATATATGTACATTTTATTGCTATTTCCTTAATTGATTGCTGTTTCTTATCTAATATTTATTACTTATTTTGTGGATACAAAACTACTCAGAGGGGTCTCAGTATTTATCATTTTATTTTTCTGAACATAAAAATTCATACAGCTTTCACAAGTTTGGGTACAATCCTTGCCCCACAATTCTGTTTTTTTCCTATAAGGTTTTAAGTTATTCAACTATGTATCTCCTACTATGGACTTTTTCAGGATCTTAACTCTCCTGTTCAAGAAGATAATACTGTAGATTCTGCATTATTTACATGGGCCTTTTTGTCAGTGGCAATTACCGTGTGGTTCACGTCTCATAACTGATTCCCCTTGCTCCTTCCCACCCAGCCTAGCTCAAAATTTCCACTTATTCTTTGATATTTTTTATTCCTAATATTTAAGATTCTTCTTTTACAACATCTGTATGGCTTTCTGCTTCCCCCATGTCACCACCCTATCGCTGATATTTAGATTCTTGCAATAGCCTCCTAACTAGTCTTTCTAACTTCAACATCTACTCTATCCAATCTAACCCTTATAGTGCTTTTAGATTGTTTTTCCCCAAATTCTCCTTTCATCATGTCATTTCCCTGGCCAAAATTTTCAGTGGTGCCCCATCATCTCTAGTAGCAATCTCAAAACTCATTTGATTGTGTACATATCAGTAAAGGTATTTTGAGCATGCACCCCTAGTGTGTCTGTGTCTGTGTGTGTGTGTGTGTGTGTGCACATGTGTACTTATTTATTTATAACTTATACATGTATACTCCTATCTCTACATATACTTAATTGAGCTTAACTTTAAACTCTTAGATAAAAATAATTATAAATGGAAGTTCTAATATTTTTCTTCTGCCATCCTAAAGGAACATTTAGTGCAACTCATTTTAGGTAATTATACGCAGGCAGAATATTTTTAGAACTCAGAGAGGGGGCAGTGGAACGCTGTTCCGCTGTCCGTGGTGCTGAACTATGATTCCACATTACCACATCATTGTATCTCCTGACCTTCGGATACTGGGGATTCCTTTCTAACTTTCCCCCATATTAAAAAAAAAAAAAAAAAAAAAAAACTTTCCGTTTATTTTGCTTGTTTGTTTGTTTGTTTTTGGCCACGCTGCGCAGCTTGTGGCTTCTCAGTTCCCCAACCAGGGATTGAAACCAGGTGCTTAGCAGTGAAAGTGCCACGTCCAAACAAACTGGACCTCCAGGGAAGTCCCTCCTCCATATTTTTTAAACAAAAGGAAATGCTATAGACTATACTCTCAATAGGATTCTAGTTCCTAACGTGGAATTCCAGAGGAGTAAATATTCTTTTTCCTCCATACTGAAGAGCAAAGTATCTCTTCTCCTTGGAAAGAAGCAGACTGAGAATAAAAAGAAATGGAGGGTTTAAGTAAGTCTCCATATTAGCTGAATCATTTCATTTCTCTGTTGAAAAAGCATAGTCAAGGAAGATGTTAAAAGAAGATTCTAATACTCATGTTTTCTTAATTTTATAGTTTCATAACCAAGAATGATTGAAAATAGGAGAAAGAAGTACTGTCAAAGATTATACAGTACAATGAAGTTGTACAGTGAGGCTCAGGAATATAAATGTTAGCAGGTAAATGAATACTTCTGTGACTGTTGGCTATTAGAAACAAGACTGTAAATTTCTGCCCTGAGGAAGATTCTGATGATCTATAAAATGTCAACTGATGTTGTCACAAATCAGTGGTTCACATGAATCTCATAAAGATTGTAGAACCAACAGCACTTGTTATATAAATGATGAAAGATTATTTCCTCTTTAAATCTCCAGCTAGGTGCAGTTCAACTGAATGCAAATTAGAAAGCTTAAGTGACATCCAGAGTGTTGAAAAATAGTTAGGGGTTTCTCATATAAGTAAAAATATATTGAGAACTTAGAAAAACAGAACAATATCTTGTTATTAATGGTTCTACTGTAATGTTATTAGAGAATTTACAACGATTATAGCAAATTCCAGTAGACCATTTTAAAACTTACTTTTTCCTCTCTATGGCAACAAATCTCTGGTCACTTGACACTGAGAAAAACTAGTATTTGATTGTGGATATCACCATCAATGTTCAACTTCAGTATTAACTGTAACATTTGAATACTCAGTGCACTGAAATTCTTCTTTGATGCAAGTTTTTAACACAGATTTCCATTTAATAAATGTTTGTTTGCAAATGTTATATGCCAGGCCATGCAGATACAGAGATTAAAAAGACAGAGTCTGGGGGCTTCCCTGGTGGTGCAGTGGTTAAGAATCCGCTTGCCAATGCAGGGGACATGGGTTCCAGCCCTGGTCCGGGAAGACCCCACATGCTGCAGAGCAACTAAGCCTGTGCACCACAACTACTGAGCCTGTGCTCTAGAGCTCGCGAGCCACAACTACTGAGCCCACGTGCCACAACTACTGAGGCTCACGTGCCTAGAGCCCATGCTCCACAACAAGAGAAGCCACCACAATGAGAAGCCCGTGCACCATGATGAAGACCCAACACAGCCCAAAATAAATTAATTAATTAATTTTTTTAAAAAAAGGCAGACTCTGACTTTAGAAATTTCATGATCCAGTGAAGGACACAGACAAGAAGATAAAGTAATATCACTATATTATATTGCATGGTAGATGTATAAACAGAATAGCATGTCAGCACATAGAGAAGTGCCTAATCAGACTGGGACAGCCTTCCCAGATGAACTGATGCTTCAGCTCACTCTTTCAAGGACAGTAGGAGTCAGCTAGGAAAGCAAATGGAAGAAAGTCATTGCAGAGAAAGAAAGCAGTATATGCAGGGGCAAAGAGGTGTGAGACAGTAGAGCGAGATTTGAAAATTAAATGCACTTCATTATCGTGACACAACAGGTATGAATGGGTAAAATTCAAGATCAAAAAGAGCTATGTAGAGGATTCTAAGGAGTTTGGATATTCCCTGAGAATAAAGGGGAGGTACTATTAAAGGAATCTGAGCAGTGAGGGGACATGATATTATTTGCATATTAAGAAAGTCCTTCTGACAATAGTGTAAGGAGTAGATTCACAAATAGTCACAAAAAAGGGAAATGAATTTGGAATATTAGAGAAATATTGAGTCATCAATCAAGTCATTGAAAGTGAAGATGGAGAATAACAGATTTAAAAGATATTTAGGCTATAGTTTCAATAGACATAATGAACAATTAATTTTTGGGCAAGGAAGAGAGAAAAGTCTCAGATAATCCCAAAGTTTTGTGTGGGGAAAAAGATATCACTTGCTGAGCACTGGGGTGCAGAAGGAGGAACATAGTTGGGGGACAGATAATGTGAGTTTTGGACATGCTGTGCTTGAGTACCTATGGGTCATATAAGCAGAGATGTCCAGCAGGAAGAAGCATACTTGATTTTGAAGCTCTGAAGAGCAATGTTGGCTCAAAGGAGACATTTGGGAGTCTTCAGTGGTAGGTGGAACCATGTGTACGATCCTCAGAGAGAATGCGTAGAATGAAGAGAAAATCAGGTAAAGTCTCCAGGGAAAGATAATATTTAAGCAGTGATTGGAGGAAGAGGAACCATCAAAGGAAGAATAAACTTGAGTAAACAGAGAGGTCAGAAGAAAACAAAGAGAATGTGTATCATGGAAGCCAGCGGAGGAGGAGTTTCCAAAAGTGGAAACAGTCAACAGTGACTACGAAGACATAGTCTGTACCTGACTCGCCCTCATTGGTCATTTTTTGACCAATTGAAATTTATATTCTATTCATATTAGATACTAAATATAAAAATATTATGTTTAAATAAATTACTTAAAATATACATGGTCAAATTATAGACATTACAGCTAACAATTATGACCAGACCAGTACATCTTCACTCTTGTATTCTTATGGTTATGCCAGAGGTGGTGTTTCTTATTGTGCTTGAAGCAAAGCCTGGAACCATATAGAGCAACTATTCCTGAGATTCCCCAGTGTAAAAATGAAATTTTATGTTCTAGAAATGAACTCTAATATATGATTGAGGGGACCCTTTTGAGAGAGTCTTTATAGTGCCATAATATAACTACTTGGCACTCACAAATTCATCCATTCAGGTTTTTATATTTGTCATAATGTCCAAAATTACCCTGAGGAGTCCAGAGAGTAAAAATACTTTGAATATGATGGAAACATATTCAGAGTTCTCAACACTGTCACGTAAACGTTGAACCTAAATAATTGAATGAGAAAAATACGTTTTAAAAGGTTTATTCCATGAGTTAAGGTCATAGCATTTTATAATAATCTCAAAAAGAATGCTGAAATCTAAAACTGGGATACCAGTCTTTCAGGGCTAAAATACAAGTTAGTTGAAACTCAGAAAATTACTTGTTAGATGTGGTGCTTGCATGTGTTTGTATGGGAGTGTGTCGGTTTTATGGGGTGTCTGCCCATGACACATCTAGAGTCTAGATTGCCTAAGAGGCAGGATGGCATATATGAGCAGGAAATGGTGCAAACCTCCCAAAGGGGTATAAGTTTTAGATGATCTGCTCAGTTTCCTTCTGGTTTCTCAAAGGGGTTGCATTGGTTTTTGTTTTTTTTTTTTAACAGTGCAGCATGCAGGATCTAGGTTCCCTGACCAGGGATCAAACCCATGCCTCCTGCAGTGGAAGTTCGGAGTCCCAACCACTGGAATGCCAGGGATGCATTCTTATATCCCATATATCCGCCCACTTAAACAAGATGTGGTTTGAACAAAAGTCAACCAGTTTTTCACAACTAGTTAATTTGTTAGAAAATAAGTGTAGGCATCATATCTGTGAAAGTTTATGGTGGTTGCCATAAACAACCACCCACAAAACATATACTAGTTTCTTCAACTTATTATCTTGAAAATTTACAAAACTAAAGAAAAGTTGAAAGAGTAGTACATTTATTTACCTTTCATCTAGAATCACCAGTTGTTTAGCCACATTTGCTTGATCAGTCTGTATGTAGGACCATTTTTTTAAAAATAGTTTTCTTTGAACCATTTGAAAATAAGTTGTAGACATCATGACACATATTCCTAAGAATGAGGAAGTCTCCTGTATAACCACAGCAGCACTAGCAAACCCAAGAAGTGTAACACTGGTATAATAATCTTATCTACCCATGTTTAGATCTCCCCAGTTGTCCCTTTAATAGCCAGGATCTAATCAAGAGTCACACACCACATTTAATTATCATGTCTCCCTAGTCTCCTTCAACCTAGAACAATCTCCCACCTATTTTCTCTGTTAGTGCTGTTTATGACATGGATATGTTTAAAGAATCAAACTAGTTGTCTTGTAGACTATCCTACAATCTGAATTTGTGTGTTAACAGTTTACTAGGGCTACTGTAACAGAGTACCACAAACCAGGTGGCTTGAAACAACAGAAATTTGTTGATTCACAGTTCTGGAGGCTAGAAGTCCAAGATCAAGGAGTTGACAGGGTCACACTCCCTCCAAAGGCTCTAGAGAATCCTTTCTTTCTTCTGCCAGCTTCTGGTGGCTCTTGGTGTTCCTTGGCCTTGGATAACATAACTCCAATCTCTGCCTTTGTGTCTTCACATGGTAATCTTATGAGGACACCACTTGTTGGATTTAAGGTCCACCCTACTCCAGTATGACCTTATTTTGACCTAACTAATTATATCTGCAAAGACCCTATTTCCAAATAAGGTCACATTCTGAGGTACTGGGGGTTAGGGTCTCAACATATGAATTTTGAGGAAAACACAATTCAACCTGTAATAGTGTCATTGTTTCATATGATTCAGTTGAGCTTGAAGATTTTTGTCGAGAATATTTCGTAAGTGATGTGGGGTACTCCCAATTGAATCAGTTTGTCCCATTATTGGCGATGCTAAATTTGTTCACTTAGGGTGGGGTCTGCCAGATTTCTTTTGTTATTAATAAGTAATTAATAAGTAATCTGTGAGGGTGGGAAAAAAACGAAGACAAGGTGAAAAGCAAGTCATTATTTGGAAGCTCCTACACAGGTAGGAGAGGGGAGGAGTAGGACAGGGCAGGAAAGCAGCCTGTGTGGGGTGGGGCATCAAGCTACTCATCGCTGTGGTTGCGAGCTTAATCCCACTGGGAGTCAGTGCGGAACAGAATACTTTCTCAGTCTCCAGCTGGGGGCCACTGGGGTGGGGCTGAGTTGCTTAATTATCTGAAATTTCCACCCTCCCCTGCTGCAGGCAGAGCTGGCTCTGCGACTGGAGAAAGCCCTGAGGCCTTTGGGTGCTTGTGCTTCACATTGTCAAGGCTGAGGCGATGGCCAGGGCACAGACATCATCTGCTACAATCGCCTGCCTTTACTTATTTATAGTTGATTTACAGTGTTATGTTAGTTCCTAATATACATCAACGTGATTAAGAATATATATATGGAATGTATATGTACATGGAATACATTTATGGAATATATATATGCACACATGTATATATTTTTTTTCAGATTTTTTTCTATTATTGGTTATTACAAGATGTTGAATATAGATCGCCGTGCTGTACAGTAGGTCCTTCTTGTTAATCTATTTTATACATAGTAGTGTGTATCTGTTAATCCCAAACTCCTAATTTATTCCTCCCCCGTCCTCTCCCCTTTAGTAACCATAAATTTTTTTTCTGTCTGTGGGTCTATTTCTGTTTCATAAATAAGTTCATTTGTACCATTTTTTTAGATTCCACATATAAGTAATATCATATGATATTTGTTTTTCTCTGTCTGACTTACTTCACTTAATATGATAATCTCTAGGTCCATCCATGTGGACTTGCAAATGGCATTATTTCATTCGTTTTTATGGCTGAGTAATATTCCACTATGATGGCCTTTTTTTTTTTTTTTTAATTTATTTATTCATTTATTTATTTTTGGCTGTGTTGGGTCTTCGTTTCTGTGCGAGGGCTTTCTCTAGTTGTGGCAAGGGGGGCCACTCTTCATCGCCGTGCGCGGGCCTCTCACTGTCGCGGCCTCTCTTGCTGCGGAGCACAGGCTCCAGACGCGCAGAGCTCAGTATTTGTAGCTCACGGGCCCAGCTGCTCCGTGGCACGTGGGATCTTCCCAGACCAGGGCTTGAACCCATGTCCCCTGCATTGGCAGGCAGACTCTCAACCACTGCGCCACCAGGGAAGCCCTATGATGGCCTTTTAAACTTACTTTATGAGCAAGTTATAGACCTCAGCTACTTGGTCTTTAGCCATACTTTTAAGAGTTTTCCCTATACAATGTCCTGCCTTGTCAATTTCAATTAATTTTGATTTCATTTTGATGACCTTAGGAACCAGAGTTAAGAAAGAACCCACTACTCACACTCTACAGATTCTGAGTTATCAGTGACATGGCAGGGGAGCGAGGGAGTGAAGTGAATTACCAGATGGCCGAGAATGAATGGTGAAGAAACGCATATGGTACGACTGCAGGCCGGGAATGTGTCCTTCTCCCCCTCTACACAAGCTTGCCGTACGTCCTGCTGCTGCCCTGTAGCCCACACTGAGGACAGCTCTCTGAGTAGCGGTCAAGGCCTGGTCCTGTCATGGACTGAATTGTTTTCCCCAAAAATACAGATGATGAAGCTTAATCCCCAAGGTGACTGTATTCAGAGGTAGGGCTTTTAAGGAAGTAGTGAAGGTGAGGTCATAAGGGTAGGGCCCTAAGGATATGACTGGTACCCTTCTAAGAAGAGGAAGAGACACCAAGGATGTGAGGACACAGAGAAAAGGCCATGTGAGGGTGCAGCAAGAAGGTGGCCATCTGCAAGCCGAGGAGAGAGGCCTCACCAGAAGCCAACCCTGCCGCCACCTTCATCTTAAACTTCCAGCCTCCAGAACCATGAGAACATAAATTCCTGTTGTTTAAGCCACCGTGTCTGTGGTAATTGCCATGGCAACCCTAGCAAACAAATAGAAACGGTTGTGCTTGCTTCCTCTTTTCTCAGCTCATTTACCCTCTTATATCCCTCTTTGAACTTAAAGGAAGAGATACCTTACTTCCTGGCTCTAAATCCCTTTTCCTGCCCAGGAGGTAGTTTATTCCCAAACATACCCCATTTGCTGTCTTTCCAATTCTTTAAGAAAATAAGGTAGAATGTAAATCATAAATAGATAATAAATAACATTCTTTTCTTTTTCTTCTATTATCTTCATCCTCTCCTTCGCCAAAGACTCTGTTCCTTTTCTGGTCTGAGGCATGTGGATGGCTCTCAGGTAAAGCCTGCCAGGACAGGAGGGCAGGTAGTGGTGTATTTATCACCGAAAGGAAGATGCTCTTACCATGAGTTAACTACAAACATGAATCTAAAGCAGTGCTTCTCAAATAATTTCTGAAAAAAAACCAAAATGAAACAGAATTGCCGGGCTCCCCTGGTGGTGCAGTGGTTGAGAGTCCGCCTGCCGATGCAGGGGACACGGGTTCGTGCCCCGGTCCGGGAAGATCCCACATGCCGCGGAGCGGCTGGGCCCGTGAGCCATGGCCGCTGAGCCTGCGCGTCCGGAGCCTGTGCTCCGCAACGGGAGAGGCCACAACAGTGAGAGGCCCGCGTACCGCAAAAAAAAAAAAAAAAAACAGAATTGCCCTCCACAACCCCTACCAGATCTAGTTTTGTAAAATAGGATAAAAATGAATTTCTAGAAAAAAATAAAGACATACAAAATACAAGTCCCAACTTTCAACAGACAGAAAATTACTCTGTCAAATTGCTTTTGAAGTTTCTAAACCATTGTTTCTGTACTTGCCACATACACTTAACAAATAGTTCAAGGACAGGCACTGGTGTATGCACCACACTTTGAGGACAACAGTTTCAAAGGACAGGTGAATTATTTCCTTCCTTTCTCAATGGTTCCTATCATCTCATTCAGAGTCAGCCGAGCTCTATGTCTAGGAGAGCTTCTTCCCTTTGACTTTCTCTCTCTCTTTTTCTGCACCTCTGCCTTCCTGTTGGAGTTTATCCTACCAGACTTTCCTGTATGGTCAAGGGCATGGAGAACTGGGTTATCCTAGGAGGATCTTGGGAAGACCGCTAGTCCTCTGTAAGAATTAGCGTTCTCAAATCCCTCTGATTGGAGCGTCTATAAGATAGACCACTCTCTCTCTCTTGCTAAGATCGATAGCCTGGCGTATTTGACTCTCGGATCAATCTCACTTTTCTGAAACTCTTCCTCTGTCTCCTTCGTATCAGTCTATCCATGGACAGTCAGACTGGCAATGTGTCAGATGAAACTAGGGTAACAGATTCCTGGGTCTAGGAACTTCACCATCTGTAATGGTAAGTGGGAGGGCAGAGAGATTGGCAGAGATTCCTGGAACTCTTAAAGAGGCTTGGAGCCTAAAGATCTACATAATTTACTGGAATAAACCCTCTCTAGGGAAGTGACTGTCCAGACAGTACGTTTAGTTTATTGCCCAGCAATAAATGAAAGGTTGAAGGACAACAGTTGTTATGTGCTGGCATACTGAGAGTGTACAGCCAAAGCCCAAGCGCATGGTCGGTACTCACAGTCTCCCATTGTTACCTGGACAACAGTCTTTATCCTGTCTCTCACCTGTCTCATGAACATCTATGTGACAATTGGTCTCTAGCGGGGTCAGCTTTGTGAGGCTGGAGCCCCCGGAATTATTCCAAGTGGTTTAGAATATAAATCTCTTATAAGAGATCACTGCATCACCATGGTGTTTCCCACACCAGGACACCCTACCTCGGCAAGAACACATCATATCCATCCAGAGCACCTGGTTTCTAGAAGAGGTGATGCACACGCCATTCCTGTTCTCTTGGAAGACAAACAAGGACAGTGCTCCGGGAGCAAAGATCATGTGGTCAGGCTGTAACAGACGCGGGTAAGTCTGGTCTGAGCCTAGCAGACTAACCCTGACACTAGCTGATTCCAATAAAAAGTGGTCCTATTATTCACCCTAACTTAGCCTTGCCTAGAATATGCTGAGATGTTAAAAGATGGAAGATTCTGGGTTTTTTTAGGAAATGAGCTAAGGGAAAATTGAAAATGAAATAAGGGAAAACTAAGGAGCAAATTCCTTGAGAAAGGATGAGATCCAGAAAACACATGAAGGATTGCCCTTGATAGGAAAGGAAGCTGTTTGCTCAGTTGCCAAAGGAAGGGAAACATGGACAATGGCACAAGTGCAGAGAAGTTTGTAAATCAGGTGGTGCAAAGGTCCTATTTTCTCAAACAAGTAGAAGGTAAAGTATATGGAGGATGTGAGGAAGCCACTAGGAAGGGCAGAAGGTTTGAGAGAAGAAATGCTTCCCTTGGAGACAACAACAATAATCTTATTGGCAAACAAGCACTGCGTTGCTGGGTTGTAATGACAGCCCATCTGGGGTGTGGGATCGTGAAGTATAAAGTGAAGCCAGTTTGCCCAGTTGTGTGAATCTGGCGGAGTTCAACTGCTGGGTGCAGACTTGGAGCTGATGGGAATCTGGGTCTGTTCAGCCAAGTGTGATGGAGGGAGAGAGAGACTAGGTGATTAAAGGATAGGTCGTGGAGTCTGACCTGGAGAATAAATTCGAAGAAAGGAAAACTAAGTTCAAATACTTGCTGGCTCCGCCATTTACTAGCTGTGTGATCTTGGCCAAGATTCTTAAATCTCTGACTCAGTTTCCACAATTTAAAAATGGAGAGAATAGCAGAACGAATTATGTTATCAGTAAACATGAGGATTAAAAGAAATAATTGTATATATAGCAGCTTACCGCCATGTCCGGCATACGGTAAGTACTCAAGAAATTCTTCTCTTTCATCTTTAAGATATTATGAAAATTTCCCAACTATTAAGTGTTTTTTCAAAGGTAGTATTCTGTCTGGTTGCTTAGTATTCCATAGTATTTGTGAACTCTATGTCCATCCCTTTTTGATGAGAGCACAATGTAGAAACTAGGACAGCATAGCACAGTGGCAGGCTTCAGAGTCAAACAAAATGCCTGGGTTTGACTCCTGGCTTCACCACTTACTACCTGTGTGACTTTGGAAGAGTTACTTAACTTCTATAATCTCGGTTTTCTAATCTGTGAAATGGGTATCATTTTATTTCTCCCGAGTTGTTACGGTAATTAACTAATGTAATACACATGAATGCTCAGTAAATCTTAGCGGCAATGATGATGATAGCGATGATGATGTTGGTGTTTCCAAACATTTAAGACATTTCCAGAGTATGCCAACTGCATTGCTAGTCTTATAATTTCTAGAAAGTGAGGTTAACCGAGAAGAGTAGCTCTGGTTGGACAGAATATTCTTCAAGATTCTGAAAAGCACAAGTTAAATAAAACTTGTGCAGTGACAACTAATACGTCATATTTTTTTAAGTAAGACGAATGAAAGAAACAGATCAACCATCTCAAGAGGACATGCAATTTGATTATAAAGTAATGAGACAGACTCCACGACAGTCAATCGTATTATTTTGAGTTACAGCTAGAATGCTTACTCTCTCCTGGAGATAGGAAGCTTTGGTGAGCCTAGTGATTATGTCACTGGATATCAGTTTATGATAAATAAAAGTACACACATACCTATTAATATTCTGTCTGGCTTCAAGCCTTGATACTAAAAATATGACTTAGCACATGTTGTACTGGCTTTCATGTGATCACTAAACTTACTATTTTCCCCAGGTATAATCCTCTATTTGATGACTCACGTACTAATGAATTCCATGCAATATTTGTTATTGTCGGAGAAAAATCCTGGTAGATTTTCAGTTATTATCTCAGTTGATGATACAGGTCTGAATTCAAAAAAGTAATTCAAATTCTTTTGAAGCTGTGTGAGATCTGTTTGCTTCATCTTCTACTCCACACGTGAAGCAATTAACTTGGGTTATATTCATATAATACTTTCCCATACTAAAAGAAAAATTATTCCAACTTTTTTCAAACGAAGCTTTTTCTTAATATTAAAATCATAGCCTTGAGAGTATCAAAAATAACGGAAGGTAGAACCTGCAAGAGCAATACAACAAAAATATTGAAAATTGCTGCCTGCCAGCCAGACGCTGTTGCCAAATTAGAGGGAGGAATGTGGGTCGTGACCCCTTCTCACCCTTCCTTTGATCGGTCTTTTGACGGAAACATTGATGGAAAGGATTTGTGCCTAATGATAAAGGCTGTGTCTACAAGAGGCAGGAAGTTGGACTGGCTTTTTCATGTTCTGTAGACGATGGTCTATAAGAATCTAGAGTAGTGAAAATGTCATCTGTAGTGATAGATTACAAAATGACGCTACAACAGCTAAGTTGAGATCAATTACATTCACTGAAGTTAATTTAACTGAAGTACGTTTCCAGGCGGTAGGAGTAGAAAACATAATGAGAGGACTGTGATTATTGGAAGAGCAGCTACTGGCCACAGGATGGAGCCTAAAGAGGTCCAGGGCCCCGGGACCAGTATTTCTACGGGGGCGCCTGGGGAGCCCCTTTGGAGAGCTCAGATGCCCTCGTGACCGTGATTCCTGCATAAGTATGTTTTGTTGACCCTTGGGTCTTTGATTTTCACCTGTGAGTTATTTTTTTCCTGTTTTTCTCTTTTAAAAACATCTCAGTTGTTCCATATTTCTTGGCTTCACCTATTTCTTGTATTGTCACATCCAGAGGCAAGCTTTACTCCCCTGGTGTGTGGTCTATGGATAGTGCCTTGAATCTGTATAAATATTTGACAGATGTTTGCACATAAAACCCATGGCAGGCCATTTTGTGGGTGTTCAATAACCATATACGGTGCCTCGTGCTTTTCTAGGCACTGTCACATCTTATCTGAGCCTTACAAGAGCCCTGCGAAGAAAGCAGGGCAAGCGTTAAGGCCATTTTGCAAGTGAGGAACTTGGAAAAGAAATTAAGAAATGGGAACAGGTTCCCATAGTTGTTAGGAATAGAACCAGAATTTGACCCTTGTTGAGCTTCTCACTCTGAGGCATTCAAAACAGATCAGCAAATATTTGGAGCACAAGACCCTCTCCCAAAATCCTCCAGTGTCTTACATGCTTCTGAAATGAAATTCATACCGAGCGTGGGCTTTGAGTCTCCACAGCCAGAGGTCCTTAATCGAGAACCCATGGATCCCTGTGAGATTTATGGATGGGTGACTGAGAACTTCCCAAAACTGTGTTCAAACTATGTTTTTGCACCTTTCCAGAGATGCTTCAAGGCTACCAGAAGATTCTCAAAGTGTCCATCACTTGGGTCAATCTTACACCTAAATCTCTTAAGGATTTCCAAACCGCTAGTCTTTTCTTCAGTAGGAGATACAGATTATTAGTCACGTTTCAACTTCATGAGAGGTTTCTTTACACCAGAACCTTATTAAAATAAATACAGAAGAAATTCCTAGTCAACAGGAATTTGGAGATAAACAAAGCCAATGCTTGGTTTCATAGAAGTACAGTGGGAGGATAATGAATCAGAGCTACCTGGGACAGACTCAGGTCAGTCAATATCAGTGATTCCAAACTTTGGCTTGTGTAAGATACTCCTTGAGAGCCCATAATGCTTCAGGTCCTGACCCACTGACTTAGCACCTCTGAGGGAGGCATCCTGTCATTTGCATTTTAAATGATGACTTCGGGTAATCCCGATGCTGGCCAGTAGTCTACACTAGGAGAAAAAGTGCCTTTTCCATTTCCGGCATCTCTTTTCTTATGCATAAAAGAGTTTCATTTTAAAAAAATGTTATTGAAGTAAAAACTGCATACAGAAAAGCACACGGCGTAAATGAACAGCCCAGTGAATTCTCACGTGGGAACACACTTGTGTGATCACCTTCCAGGTTAGCAGACAGAATGTTTTCAGCTTCCCAGGAGCCTCAGTCCCCACCCTCATCCCATCCTCCCAATGATTCCTCTCCCTTCTCTCTAAAGGTGCCAATATTTTACCTGTTTCTGGACTTTATACAAATGCAATCATACAGTATTATTTTGTGTTTGGTAGCATCAGGTTACAGAAGCCACACCAGTCCCTTTAACAGAGACAATTGAATTGAATAGAATGAATTATTAACTGTGTATTGGAGAGCCGAGAAGGCGAAAAGAGACACTAGAGTCGAATCAGGAAGAAGCAACGTCAGGATGCAAAAGGGGAGACGCTGGAATTATTAAAATTGAGGAGACCAACTTTGGGGGGTTCTGTGGAGCTGAAGCTCAGACCTCTGAGCGGATGTAATGACGTTTTTTCTGTGAAGAAGGAAAAACCGAAAATAAGAAATAATTGATGCTACAGGAAGGAGCAGGTCCATTTTCCTCTTCCAGCCTTGCAGTCCCTAGTGCCCCCTATTGGCAGAACCTCTCAGGGAGGCAGCTAACAAAGCAGGAATGTGCTTCACAGAGTCCCAGCCTCAGCGCTGCAAAGCGCAGACTGGAAGGCTGGGCTTGCAGGCGGAAGACAGCAGCTAAATAACTCGCAGAGTTTCTTTAGCTCAATACGTTTGCGAGATTCATCCATGTTAGGTGTGGCAGTAGTTCAGTTTTTTTATTGCGGCATAATATTCGGTTGTATGAATATACTGCAGTTTACCGTTTTACTGTTGATGGGCGTTTGGGATGTTTCCTTTTTTTACTATTATGAATCATAATGAAAATAAATATCCTTAGATATGTTTCTTGGTGCACATGTGTATATTTTCTACAGTATATGCCTAGAAATGTAATTGCTGGGCCATAGGGTTGCATATATTCAGTTGTAGATAAGGCCAAACAGTTGTCCAAAGTGGTTCTACCAATGGACACTCCCACCGGCCAGTGTATGAGAGCTGCCAGTTCCTACGCATTCCAGTCAACTCTTGATGTTGTCAAACTTTTAAGTTTTAGCCAATCTGGCATGAGGATGATGGCATGTCATTACAGTTTTAATTTTCATTTCCCTGAAGACCAACGGCATTGAGCTCGTCTTACGTATATCTATCAGCTATTTCTATATTCTCTTCTGTGAAATGTCTGTTCAAAAAGTCCCTTGTACATTTTTCTATTGGACTATTTTTTTCTTATTGATCTGTAGGAATTCTTTTTTTTGTTTGTCTGTTTGTTTGTTTGTTTTTTGCGGTACGTGGGCCTCTCACTGTTGTGGCCTCTCCCGTTGCGGAGCACAGGCTCCGGACGCGCAGGCTCAGCGGCCATGGCTCACGGGCCCAGCCGTTCCGCGGCACGTGGGATATTCCCGGACCGGGGCACGAACCTGTGTCCCCTGCATCGGCAGGCGGACTCTCAACCACTGCGCCACCAGGGAAGCCCTGTAGGAATTCTTTGTATATACCAAATGTAAATCTTCTATCAGTTATATAATGTGCTTTTTTCTTAGCTGTAACTTACCTTTTCCACTCTTTTAATGAAGAACAGAAGTTACCAATTTTTTAATTATAGTAAAAAACACATAACATAAGATTTACTATCTTAACTATTTTAAGTGTGCGGTACAGTTGTAATCTGTTGTGCCACAGATTTCTAGAATCTTTTCGTGCTGTAAAACTGAAACTCTGTACCTATTAAACAATCATTTCCCCTGCCCTATGTCCCCAGCCTTTGGCAACCACGTGTCTACTGTCTGTTTTTATGGTTTTGACCACTTTAGATACTTCATATGAGTGGAATTGTAAAGTATTTGTCCTTTTGGGACTGTGACTTATTTCACTTAGCATAATGTCCCAGAAGTTCTGAATTTTCATTAAGTACTCTTGGACGTCTGATTTAAGAAATTTTTTCCTACCACATGGCCATGAAAGTATTATCTTGAATTATCTTCTAGATCTGTGCCAATACAATAGTAGCCACTGGCCATATATGACTATTTAAGTTTAAATTAACTAAAATTAAATTTAATTTAAGATACAGTTTTTCAGTTGCAGTAGCCACATTTCAAGTGCTCAATAACCACATGAAACTAGTGGCTAATGTATTGGACCGTGCAGAATTATAGAACATTCTACCATCATAGAGATTTCTATTGGACAGCACTGATCTACAGGGTTTATTGTTTACTTCTCACAATTGGATCAGCAGTCCACCTGGAATTAACTTCCATGTACATGTTTGGTAGTGGTCAAGTTTAATTTTGTCCATACAGACCTTCAACTAATCCAGCACTATTTATTTTTTTCCCCACTGCTCTGCAGTTGCTAACTTGGTAATTTATAAAGTTTCCATTCACAAGTAAGCTTGTTTGTAGATTCTCTTTCTGTTCCATTAATCCGTTTCTCTACCTTTGTACTCACACGTATGACTGGCTTTTACTTAGTTATTTTCAGTATGATTTTAAACCTGAAAAGACCAAGTCTACATTTCTTTTGCTAGACAGCATTAGAGCACAAAGTAAAAGTTAATCTAAATTCTAGAAAGGTAAGAAAATTTACTTTTTTCTTTTTCGTACCTGGGTTTTGTTGCTTGAAATTGTTCAGACTACTTAATGCCTGACACTTTTGGAAGCAGGAAACTTGGGCTCCCTGGAGGTCTGTCTCCTAGAAGCACCTATTGTTATGTGTATTTCCCTCCCACTAAAGGTGATTGGATAGACACACGCAAGTTTTAAAATGTGTGTTGCCATGATTTTCTAATGTGTTCCTTTTATGATACCAAGTGTTTTGAATTCAGGAACTGTGCCTTCCATCTGATTTGGAAACTTCCAAATAACGTCTTATATGGTGGTCTTCCAGGAAGGGCACTGTGCATATTTCTTTTTTTTTTTTAATTTATTTACTTTATTTATTTATTATTTTGGCTGTGTTGGGTCTTTGTTGCTGCACGCCAACTTTCTCTAGTTGCGGCGAGCGGGGGCTACTCTTCGTTGTGGTGTACAGGCTTCTCATTGTGTTGGCTTCTCTTGTTGTGGAGCATGGGCTCTAGGCATGCGACTTCAGTAGTTGTGGCTTGCTGGCTCAGTAGTTGTGGCTCACGGACTCTAGAGCGCAGGCTCAGTAGTTGAGGTGCACAGGCTTAATTGCTCTGTGGCATGTGGGATCTTCCCGGACCAGGAATCAAACCCGTGCCCCTGAATTGGCAGGTGGATTCTTAACCACTGCCACCAAGGAAGTCCCTGTGCATATTTCTTAATGCTTAAGTGGCTGCCTTCAATGCTTTTTTTCTTCTTTTCTCTGTCTTTGTCTTGGCTCTTCCTGGAGAAGTTCTCTTTTGAATTTTCTCTTTCTTAAGAAGCAAACACCAAATTTACTCTGGTGCTGATGGCAGGAGGGAGAGGAGGACTGATGTTCTAGAAATGGAGGCGTGACCCACGACACCTAACTCAGCCTGGACCACAGTCAGGCTGGCTTGACTGCTGATGCCACCGCTCTCAGACCTGTGGACTGAGAGTCAGTTTTCTTATCACAGGACTCAGCAAACCCTGGCTGGTGGCCAGTACAGCCACTGCTTCTGTGCGGCTTGGTTACCTATTTTTGTATGGCCCGTGAGATAAGAATGATTTTTACATTTTGAAATGGCTGAAACAAAACCAAAAGAAAAGTATCTTGAGACATGTGAAAATTACATGAATTCCACTTTTCAGTGTCTGTGAGTAAAGTCTTATTGGGATACAGCCACTCCCATTTGTTTACCTATTGTCCTTGACTACGTTCACAGTGTAACCGCAGAGTTGAGTGAATACAGAGATGTGACAGAGGCTGGATGGCCCTCAAAGCCTAAAATATTTACTCTCTGGCCTTTATGGGAAAAGTTTGCCAACCTCTGCCTCATTTGGAAAAAAAAATCCAGATAATGATTCCTCCATCAGAGGCTTTTTCGTGAGGATTAAATGAATACTTGAGATAAAATATGGGGCTGTGCTTGGAATACACAGGTAGTTGAGGAATGATTCCCCTCAGCCAAGCCTAACCCTAACCTTATCACATTCCCTAAACAGTGACTTACGCTCACGCTGCTTTGAAGCACAGTACAGAGCATTCGCACGGACAGATAGACGGTAAAGCTAAAGGTACTCTGTATTCTATTTAGATATAACTTTCACTAATGAACCTCCTACAGATGCACAAGGATTCATTTAAACCTGAACGCTTTCGTTGGCAAAGGCAAATTTGCTCATAAAACATTCCCACGGATCCAGGAGATGCCAATTGCGCTAGACAGCATCTCTACCTTGCCTTTCCGAGACATCTAGTTTTGAATCATCCCCGACGTGCTTCCAAGCATCAGATAATTTTATGTTCCTCTGGCCACTAGAGAGCACTTTGAGACTAGCAAACGTGGGTCTGGGCACCCAGGCCTCCGTTTGAACCCTGCTCTCCCCAGGATCATGGGACTGTGCAGTTAGTCACTGCGCCATCTAGCTACCAGCAGCGGCTTGCAAATGGCTAGCAAGGCTGATGGATGCATTTTGTGAAGCTTAGTGACCTGTGGTAGTGATAATGAAGTATTCTGAAGCCCAGATCACGTTTTATTCCGTCACTCTGGTTTGCTGCCTGTGGTGACATCACCTCATTTGGACTGCTTTACAGCGTATTTCTAAGGCAAGCATTTTAGCCAGGGTCTGTTTCCTTATGGCTCCTTCTCTTTTCTGTCAGATTGAATTTCTCTCAAAGAGAAAATATCGCTTGATATTGATTCCAGTGCACGAGATAATTCCAGCTTCTCACTCTGCAGTTCAGCCAAAGCCCTGTTTAAAATCTTGAAGAGGTTTTCCGAGGCTAAGAGGCACAGTTCAAAAGAACAGTTCTTAAGTGTGTTTAAAAGACCCTTGGCTACATTTTCTGATGTTTCATCAGCAGTTTGCACTGATACACTTTCCATTGTTATTACAACTGAACCACATCATAGGGAGTTGTACCAGCAAGACCATCAAGTTTTCTAAAAAGCTATAAAGCTTTGATGTTTTCTGGCCTATTTCTTACTGTGCTCTTAAAAATGTTTAGCTTCTGCTGAGCCAAATGTGTACCTCTAAAGGAATATGCAGTGAAAAAGTCTTCAAGCATCTCAGTTACCGCTGCAATCTCTGTATATACAGCGGGAGGATGCGATTCTCTTTGGATGAAGCAAGGGGGGGAGTTCTTTGTGGTATGCACTGTAAATGAATAATACCCACCATCAGCTGGGCTTCAGCCCATCGGCACTGGGGTCTGGCTGTGAGTATAGAAGAATCCACTTTCCCAACCACTGCTTACGAGCATTTCCCAAAGCTATTCCATTCTGTATTATTGTTTGCATCAAAGAGAAATCAAAGGCATCAGTTCTGGCCCTGATTTCTGAACGGATTGAGGCATTTATGAGGATGGTTTGCAGGGGATTTCTTTGATGTTTTCAGAAATCCTAAATAATTTCTCCCTCTTTTGAATGACACTTGACTTTCAAGTAAAGAGTGTGCCTGCATGTGAAATGTCAGTTCTGTCTAATAATAACCGGCTTAATGTGCCACTAAAATCACTAACAGAATCTGCCACCATTTTTAGAAAATGAAGTTCGTTCCTCTGTCCCAGAGCCTGGCGTACAGAATCTGGCTGGAACAAGGGCAGAGGCCGTTACAAACAAACGGATTGCTCCATAAGGAAATTACACTCTAAAATGTAAACTTGCTATCTCACCTCCTGCCAACACGTAGCATTTGCGATATGTGACACGAGTACAGCGAGGGAGTGAATAGGCTATTAACAAAGACTTTCAAGAAAGGGACTCCTCTGGGTTTCACAGGGAGCCATGAATACGAAAACATAAAGGAATGGAAGGCAAAGACAAGGAGTTTACATGGGGGTCTATGCATTACTGTGGAGATATTATCGGTTCCCAGCAGCCAGACTTAGTTTTTAGCTATCGGTCTCTAAGCCAGATCCAGGCATCTTCTCCAGTCCGAGAGGGTGGACTCCCTGCACACTCTTGATTGATTGATTGATTGATTGATTGATTTCATGTGATGCTTTTTGTGTGAGTGCAAAGATAGTAGATCTCTATCTGAAAGGTAATGTTATCCCTGGGATTTCAACACGCATTGAGTTAAAAGTACAAAGCAGAAAGACCCCATAAGTGTGCGTTATATATTTATTTGCCCGAAACTCCATGGTTCTCAGGGGGCTCTGATTATGTCAAGGACATAGTAACATTTAATATTCAGCGAACACAAAAAGAGGGCACGCACTCCTCCTCGTGCGAGCTTAAGCACAGCTCTAGAGACACAATCCGATTTCTTCAGATGGGATCTTTTCCCCAGGTTATGAAGGGCTACGGTTAGAGCAGCTTCTAATGCTCAAGGTTGAAATGCGTATGATCCTGTATGTCTGTGCAGGCTTTTGTTCTTTGCATCTTGTATATCTTGCACTTCTTCCAAAACAGAAACTGGGTTACAAACAGAATATTGCACTTAATGGCAGCAGTGACAAAGGGAGCAGGGGACCCCTGTGTCTGTAAGCTACCTCCTCGGTGGGCAGAGAGGACTAGTTTTCGGTAGAAGACACACACAACAAATCATGTTCTACGTTGGACAGCTCTTTTAAGCTGATTGTTTTTTTTGTTTTTTGGTTTTTTGGGGTTTTTTTGGCCACGCCGTGTGGCATGCAGGATCCTAGTTTCCCTGACCAGGGATCGAAGCCATGCCCCCCTGCATTGGGAGCGCAGAGTCTTAACCACTGGAGCACCAGGGAATTCCCCTGGACAGCTCTTTTATTGTCATCTTACACCGCGACTTAACTCTTGAGTCAAACTCTTAGGTAGTTTTCTCTCTGGCACAGAACTGGAGGAAGCTGATTCAGCTTTCTTTACGCTCCTGGAAGGCTCCGCAAAGTGCCTTCCATAGAGGCTCCGAATAAACAGTTGTGATTGACTCTAAGACTCGGGATGGGCAGTGTGGTGCCTGGAGGAGATCTCACCAGATCAGCTGTGTGAATGGGAGCAAAGCCAACTCATCTTTCTGGGCCTCTATTTCCTCATCTGTAAAAAGAAGGGGCTGGACTCAGTGATTGCTAAGGTCACTTCCAGCTTTGTAAATTCTGTGCTTTTAAAATATACTTGGATCCTGAAAGAAGAGCATCTTCTTGGGTTTCGGACAAAAGAGCCCAGGTTGTATTTGTGCTTCACCTGCCACTACATCCTGACTTGCTGCTCTAATGAATCCGAGTTTGTTCTTCAGTGACATGGCTCAGCTCCAGGACCCCTTGGTGTGATTCTAACACTGTAGAGATACTGATTTTTCTTGCAGGATAGTGGCTACGGGAACCACCAAACTACTAAATCTCTCCCGTTCTCATAAGGATGCTTTCACAGGTATCCTTCCACTCCTTTTCGTTGATATTTAACTCAATCCAGGGCTAATTCGAAGACAGCATTACTAGCTCTGCGGTTGACACCTGGCACCATCTCCGGGTTGTCAGTCAAACACTGCAGCAGACAGAGGTTGGTCCAAAAGGGGCCTTTTGAAGACTTTGACCTTGTCACTGCCATGTTGTTCTCCATCACCTCCTGCATCAAAGCTTAGAATTCCTTACTGTGAACAGTGACAGTAGTTACTCAAATAGGATAGGCTTCCTTCCGTATTTGGTTTGTTTGTGCCTGTAGAAGCTGACTTTTCACCTCACGGCATTGACTGTTGTTGTCATAGCGAGACCACAGATGTTACCCTCAGTACACACATACGTAGTGAGCAGCCGTACTAAAATATTCATTTGATTCTTGCTTTCTCATTTTAGACGTTTACCCGCAGTGAGCGCTCCAGTGAGCTGACGGAAGGTACAACATGTCAAGCAGATTATGATAGCCATTAACTTCCCGGTACAGCTTACACAGGGGCTTTCATTTACAGTGGTTCTTGGGCGCTCACCTTGTTACATCAGTGAAAATACACACTACAAAATGAGTGGGGACTTTGATGTCAATAAAGAATTCTCTATCCAGAACCGTAATACCTTGTTCATTACCTTTCCATGGTGACCCCAGAGTAGAGGGGGTAACTTAATGAGATCGTTAATATTTCTATAAAACCAGCAATCTGCTAAATTCTCTTTTGGTAGGCACGTTTGCAGAACTAACGTAAGTGACTGTTCCGCACGAAGCATTATCTTTTCTTGTACAACACTGAAGCCTACGTGCTGCTTGACAAATCTGAATTTTAAAAAGTAAGAATGATTGGCGCGCGGTAACTTACACAGAAATATAAAGTGGTACAAGAAAATTGCCCGTTTCTTTTAGATTTACATTTTATAATTTTTTTTTCTTTTAAGAAGTGATAAGACATGTAATTTCCATCAGCTTCAACCAGTTATGTATGAAAGAGGCTGCGAGTTCAGCCCTGTAGCGGAAAAGCAAACCATGGGGAGAACTGACATACCGCAGACGCCTCCCAGCTGCCTTCCGTTCCGGTCCTGGAGACGGTCGGTTACTTTAGGCCAAGACTCAAATCCAAGGACTGAGATACCGCATGTCTTGAAAACGGCTTAGTTCACCCTCGGCTCCCGACCCAACCAGCTCCAGTGTCTTACTCAAATGTCTTTCCAGGTCCATCAAGTGCAAGGAGAAAAAGGAAGCAGATAGAGAGGTATGATAGAGTTTACACGTGGGATGCTCCAAAAAATTGGGCGTAAAGCAATTATTGCCTATTAATTCTTTTATTTAGTCAGCAACATTTATTGATATACCACTGCAAAGCAGCCAGCTCTGCGCACACGCCGAGTTAACACTTCCTCACTGATCTTCGTTATCATTTTGAAGCTGTGTCACAATAAAGATAATTGGGGGCCTCAACTCATAACCAAAATCCTGTTTAGGAATCCTGACGTTTCCGGGATAGGAATGTTCTGTCAGTCCGCAGTCTGTCTGACTTTCATTAAACATGAATAACTGACTCCTTGCTCTAATACACGTATAAAAATGTATCTATTGACAAGACCATCTTTTTTTTTCTAGAATTTACATTGACTTCTTTTCTGGTCCACTCATCCCCTTACTTAAGGTTTAAACAGTCTAGTTGGGACTGCTGCATGGAAACATAAACAAAGATTTCTTTTTAAAAAAGTGAAAGTGAAAATAAAATAAAATAAAATAAAAATTAAAAAGTGAAAGCGGTCCTTTGCCTCTAAGGGCAGCTGTTGAGCTATGGAAAGAAGGTTTTGGTCTTGACAATCACGGGATTAAGAACAAAGATATTCCAACAGGCGAGTTATCTTATGACAGCATTTATTGCGTCAACTAAGCCAGCAATGAGGCTCTTTGATTCAGCATTTATTTGGGGCGGGGCAGCGGTGGTGCTAAGCTCTAGGAGGGCAAGAACACGGGTTTATCTTGTTCGTCGCTGGGATTCACAGCACGTGGCGCATAGAGAATTGATAAAAAACGATCGAATGCGTGAATGTTGTTGATTTTACAAATGAGGAAACAAAAGACTCTGAAGGTCATTTGGGTAGTAAGAAGTGGACCTGGAGATCAAGATCTGGTTAGACCCCGAGGCCTGTGCCCTTTTTCACATGACAAATTAGATACCCACAGATTGGTGACTTTCCAGACTTCCTGCCTCTGTTTCTGGGTTGCAAATCACATCCTTTCCTGGGTAACAGAGGTGATGGGAGAGGTGGTGAGTGGTATCTTGATAGAGCAGACATCTATGAATACCATCAAAGCCCCATGTGAGGTCACCCTAGAAGACTCTTACTTTGACTTCTGTCTTTTTAACCTGGATCTGCCACCTTCAAGGCACTGAATATATTCCAGGTTGTGCTACAGACCAGACGCAGATAACCTGCGGGCTGGTAAGTAGAGGAGCCGAGCCCAAGCCTGTGGCGTAAATCCTTCACACAGCTGATCGTCTTCACCCCCTGTGAAGTCCCCTCTGCTCACAACTGATGTGGCTGAAAACATAGCAAGCTTCTGTATCTGTGGTGGGTGGAGAAAGATCTTTCATTATAAACCAGAATATGAGGTGTTAACAGGAGGGCTTTAACACCCACAGTTACACTTGGAGTTCCGAGGAAGGCGTTTTTTCCCCTCCTGGGCTGCCTGGGTTCGCTGTGGGTGCAGAACAATTGAAACCTCAAGTTGTGAGACCATGAATCAGGGGGGTTTCCTGTATTATGAATGATGTCATCTAATAAGATGAGAGACTTTCAGTGAAACGCAGGAACATTCAGGGTAATGTGTTTGCAGCAAGCAGGACCCTGACTTTATGGCAGACGGGAGTGTATGAGTTGACCAAAGTGGAGAATGATGAGAAGTAACTAAATTATGTATGGCAGTCTTTACAGAGCAGAGGAAGGAAGAAAGCTTAACGATGTTGTGCTTGAAGCACCAGCAGCAACTGGTAACGTATAGGTTGGAGGCTGGTAAGAAGAGAAACGGATCTATGAAGGCTCAAAGACCATACATGAGTGTGACCCGGACCAAGCAGTGGATTTGGGAGGGGGAGAGGAACCAGGGGCTCAGCATATAATAAACTTTAGTGGCAACGAGACAGCCAAGTTAACTCGACATTAAAAATCACCATCTTAATCTATGTAGCTCTTTCCAGCCTGAGTCTTATCAAGGCAAAAAAAAGAAAAGAAAAGAAAAGAAAAAATCTATAGTTAATGATGAAGAATTTTTCCGCTTTGCTTTCCCGGCATCCACTGAAGGCAGTGCATAATTTAATTATTGAATCTACAGTATGGACCATGGAGATGAAGAATGATGTACGTGCTGTAGTGAGAAATTAGATAGAACCAACTGTTGATCCTGATCATTCTTCCTCTGTTAGGCTAAAGGAATACAGTTAACAAGCTTTTGTTTGGATTCGAGGCTCAGATCTGGGATGTGCTGATCGGAACTCAGGATTGCTACAGTAGCTATTATTTATGGAGTCCTGACAGTATCCTCAAGCCCCACGTGTGAAACAGAAAGGGGTCCATTCCTCATTCTCTGCCGTGTAACCAATGTTCCAGCGACTGCGGGGCTAGACGTCTGAAGAGAATAAGAAAGTTCAAGAAAATCAGATTTCGTTCCTTGGAGCAGCTGCCTTCAGAAATGTCACCCCAGGTCTTCCCTATTGACCTGCACCCAGTTTCTCGGATCTTTCTAACAATCGTTAACAAAACATGCACAATTGTATAGCCGGGAAGCGTTACGGGGAGCACCAGGAAGGCGTGTGCAGTGGTGGGGCTGGGAAGGGGGAGCAGGCTTCCGTTCAGCACGCGTCTCAGGCTCTTCCCCACGCCTGGCGTAGGAAACGAAGCCGGCCAAGCCCAGCGCTTATGCAAATGCAGCTTCGAGGCATTTGTGCCTCGAGGGCAGCGGCTCCCCGCCCGACCCAGTTCGCTGCCTGCCAACAAACCCCTCCCGCGAGGAACAGTGAAGCTGCTCCGGCGACGTCGCAGGCCCGTTCCAGGGACCCAAGCCGCTTCCCCTTAGTCCTGCCCCGAAAAAAGTGAGAAGGAAAAACCCCAAACCCTCGCCAGCAACCGCTGAAACGACCCTCAGATCCCGAGATCTGAAACTGCAGCGGTTTCGAAGAAGTCGGAGGCCTGGGCGCGGCCACGAGCCGTGCCGTCCGAGGACCCGGGGCGGCGGGGCGACCGTGCAGGTGCCCAGCGGCCTCGGCGCGCGTTCGCGGGAGCCAAATGGAAGCCAAGGGCGAAACCCAAGCGCCGCTACGGCACACAGGGCGGGCGGCCCGGGCGCGGCCGCTCGTGCGCCGGCCCGGAAGGTCGCCGGCCGGCCGGGACAAGGAAGCGCCGGCGACCTGGGCGTGGAGTCCCGCCACCTTCCGGCCACGCGGCGGCCCCGCCTCCTCTGCCGACTTCCTTCCCGGGCGGGACGGCGGGACAGCGGTGGCGGCGGGGACGGGCGCCGGCCTGCAGGTCGCGGGCGGGGAGCGGAGGGGCGGCCGGGGCAGCGGGCGGCCGCGGGGACGCCCCTTCCCGGTCCAACGTGCTGCCGGGGAAGCGGCGCGGGGCCGGCGGCGCTTGGTCAACCTCGCGGGGCGCGCGGCGGCCTCCGGGGCGTCCGAGAGGAGCTGCCACGTGGGCGGCGGGGCCGGTGGCTGCGTCCCGGGGTTGGCCTCGAGGGGCGGGAGGAGCGTGGCTTGCGGCCGGGCCGGTGACCAGCCGTGTCTCCCTGGGTCCGTTCTGCAGCGGGGCTGCAGGGCACCAGCGAGCGTTAATCCTAAGCCGGTAGTAAGTTCCCTTCCCTCGGCTCTCCTTCCTCGCTCTCCTTCCTCGCCTGGCCTCCTGCCTAGCCAGCACCCCTCCGGGCCCCCAGCAGCGGTTTTGGATGCTGCCCCTTAAACCGCGTGGTAAACCAGTTCCGTCCAGCGTCGCTTCGCGTTAAGAGGGTTTACAGGACCCTTAGGATCGGAGAAGCGTACCTAGTGGGTAACCAGGTTCCCAGCAGGCACCGACGTGCTGCACGGTCGCGTCAGCTTCACAGCTAGGTCCCGAAGCCCAGCTGTTGGGAAAGCCTCCCCATCCTTCAGCCCTTGACATTAAAAATCAGACTTTTCCCTGAGAGCCACCGGGTTTCTGCGTTGTTGCCCTCCTTCCTTGCCCTTGATTCATCTCCCTCGAAAGGATCCCCCCACCCGCTTACTGGAAGCGTTAGGTCCCTTCAGGGCTCTCTCCCTGTTGGAGAGACTGCTTGTGCCTGCCCGGGAGTAGAGCGCAGTGTTACCGAAATCTTGCCTTACTCACACGACACTTGGCAGTCTTCATCGTTTCTCCTCTTTTGGTTCAGTACTCACAGTGGATAACGTCTGTCCCACCTGGGGAAACTAAGCGAAAGGGAAGGCACACATGAATATCACAGTTGGGACAGCTCCAAATGGAATCCAACTGGCATGGAGAATAATCCAGTGTGGTTTAGGGAGAGTTACTTATATTCTCTGAGCCTCTCTCTAAGAAGGATGTTAGTTACCTTTAGCTCAGAACGAGGCTTCAGTGAGATAATGTGTATAACCTTCAACAGTGTCTGAAATATATTAGATGATCAATAAGTGTTCTACCTTCCCTTGCCCTCTTTTGCTGGCTCCATTTGATAAGGGAGAGAGGTAAAGGATGACAGTGATTTGTAGGGCAGGCATGTGTAGTCACTGGCAAAAAAATCCTATGATAAAGCAGTAAATAGATGTAGTATCTGGGAATGCACAGCCATACAAGCCGAATCCAAACTTCCGAAATAGTAACTTAATTTCTTATTTTTTTTTTTCTGAAGACCAGAGACCGTCTGGGGTTCATGTGCTGTGATTTCTGATTGATAAATGTAAATTGAAATTGTCTGAGTTTGGAGATCCAAAGTTGAAATGTGCTTTGGGTTGAACCAGAAAGCAGATTGACCAAAATGTGTTTGTCCACTGCTATTTTGTTGTGTTTTTCTTCTAGACCCAGCATGAGTGAATTTCCCTGTAAAAAACGTGATGACTATTTGGAATGGCCTGAGTATTTCATGGCAGTGGCCTTCTTATCGGCACAGAGGAGCAAAGATCCAAACTCCCAGGTAAGTGAGTTGTTTTTGTTTTGTTTTTTTTGTTTTTTTTTTTGCGGTACGCGAGCCTCTCACTGTTGTGGCCTCTCCGTTGCGGAGCACGTCCATGCAGGCTCCGGACGTGCAGGGTCAGCGGCCATGGCTCACGGGCCCAGCCGCTCCGCGGCACGTGGGATCTTCCCGGACCGGGGCACGAACCCGTGTCCTTTGCATCGGCAGGCGGACTCTCAACCACTGCGCCACCGGGGAGGCCCGGTAAGTGAGTTTTACAGGAGAATGTTTGGACACTCACAGACACGGAGGTACCTACAAGTGAGCAAATTACAAGAGGAAGAGGCTCAGTGGACACCTGCCAACTTACAAAAAGCAGAGGAAATCTGCTGTCTTTTGTGCTGCATTCCTGCCTGCTTACCTCTTCCTGTGAGAGAGTAAATTGTCACATGCCATCGTTCACTGCCTCTCGTACCCCAAGGAGACAGAGCTCTTAGCCCCTCCAGAAGTAGCATGCCCATCTTGGAGCTCTGCAGGCCTCTGGTCTCCCTTACTGCCTCTCCACTGGCAGACCAGCCACCCAAAGTCACCAAGCCTTTGGGCATGTCTTCCTGTAGGTCGGAGCCTGCATCGTGAATGCAGAAAACAAGATTGTGGGCATTGGGTACAATGGAATGCCAAATGGATGCAGCGATGACCTCTTGCCTTGGAGGAGGACAGCGGAGAGTATACTGGATACCAAATACCCTTACGGTAGGGCATGTTGTGTGTTCCGTTCTGCTTGTGTCATAGCCTCGGTGAGTGCTTAAATACGGTAGATGGTCAGAAAGCATCATCTTCCTTTTCAGTTGTTACCGACAGCTGGAAAGAAAAAAAGATCCTATTGAAGTACCCCAATTTCCCCTAAGTGCCAAAGGGAGCCAAGAAGTGGAGGCGTGGTAGTGGTCACACAGCCTGGCCCTGGGGCCAGGGCTCTGTCATGGGCCTCGCGTGTTTCACTGGTGGTGGGCTTCTCTGCAGAGTGCTACAGCCCCCGGGGGAGGTGGCTGTGAAGTGGGCACGGTGGCCCTGCCATTTGTTTCCTGGCTGCTTGGGAGCGGGGCCAGCTAACCAAGTACTGGCCAGGGCTTTGCTCTGGTGAGAAGCAGCGTGCATTTCCATCTACTGAGGAAATCTGGCTCAAGCTCGTCTCTGGGAAGCAGGACACAAGCTGTGAGCTGGACGCCCAGAGAGGGATGATGCTGTCGCTTGCTCCTGTTTCCCCGGGCGCTGCATTCCCAGAGTGGCCGCTGGCCAGACCGCGAGCCAGATGCGCACGCGAGACCTTTGGCCTGGCCGACTCTGGTTTTCATCTTTAAATTAGGAGAGTAATCTGTTGGCTATCTGAGCCCCAGGGGGACTCACTTCAGAGATTATCTGGGAGTGACCAGCCAAGCCTCCCTTTTCCTTTAACTCCCTGGAGAATATGCAACTCATGCTGTAAAGAGGCGCATCGGGCCGCAAATGCTGGTTGCTGAATTTTCTTAACGTTTGGGCCTGAATTTATGTCTGGAAATGAACAGACTGCCTCTGCTGGAAGTAACGTAGATGCAGGCCATCCGAATGGGAAATCTGTGCCCTCAGGAAATAAGGGTCAGGTGTCGTGTGAGCCCTTTCTGTTTCATTGGCTCTTCCCTGCTAGGTTTTCCTCTGGAGTTTTTCTCACGAAGAGCTCCAAGTCTACATGTAGCCTACGTTATATATTTTTACTAATGTTCCTGGGCCTTAATCAGGTTAAATAAGCCCCATAAATTTCTTTCTAAGCTGCTTCAGGGCAACTGCTTTGTTTTTGAAAGAAAAAGAAAAAAAGTGCCTGGAGGTGGAGAAGGAATTGAAGAATGAGACTGGGGAGAGCTACAAAGCACTCAGGGTTCTCAGGGAATAGAACAGTTCCGTGATTAAGGGGATTTCATCGTCGGGTTAGTCCATTTAACTCGCCCCCTTGTCAGAGAAGGAAGAGTCGGATCCCGGGGAAAAGAGGGTAAAACTGCCTTCTCAGCCTCAGCTTTATAGCCGAGTGGAGCGCGGGAAAGATGTGCCAGTGTATTTGAGAAACTCGTGGTCACCCTGCTTTTGGTTCTGTATGCTTTCAGTGATGAGAAAGAAGGGAAATGATTCGTTCATTGTAGGCACACGCAAAGGTGCTTTTTCACAGGACAGTTCAGGGTCCCACATAAAGATGAAAGGGTTGATGAATTCAAGGTCCACGGTGATGTGTGTAAGGACCGCAGCCCGTATTCACTGAGTCAGGATAGTGGGCTGTGGGTCCCGGCGCTGAGCTTCCCTGTAGAGGAGGCTGTGACGCTGAGGCTGGTGGCAAAACGATGCCAGTGGTCTGCACGGCGTAGAGGGGTCCTCACTGGTTACCGGGCGGCTCTCCCGTAGGACCTGTGCCTCCTTCAATCACCATGAGCCCCAGGCACATTTCTGGCAGTGACCTAGAAGCCCAAGGCTTTGCAGCATATTTACCATCCCCCGACTTCCCACTTCCAGAACCTCTCCAGTAGCTAATTGTGTTTGTTCTGAGACACTTGCCTTTTGTCCAAGTTGGAGAGTACCTTTCAGAGCTCCTTTCCAGAAGGAATTAAAAAAAAAAAAACCCACACAGGCATTTGTCCAGCTCCACTGATTGTTTTCTATTGAATGGTTGCTGAGTTTCAGGGCACTGGTTGTCTGTGTGCATTATTTTTTACTATCCATGTGATACCTCTAGGTTTTCAAAGCTCTTTGCCCCTTACTTATCAATTATTCATTTTACATGTAGCTGTGTTAGAATGTAGACAGTTTTCTTTCACGAGAGTAAGCCTATAATTTGATGTACCGTAAAAGTCGGAGAACGTATTAAGTGGTTTTTAAAAGGCATTTAGTATCACTACCATCATAATACATGTAAAGATGGGCTTTAAGTCTGAATAACTATGACTGGCTGTAAAGTATCCACTCGGTCTTGTCTTTTGAAGGGATTTTGGGTCACAGAGAAGTAAATGTTTAGGTAGCCTTGGATGTAATAGAAATGTTTGGTGCTAATTGACTAAATGCAAATTCTTTTTTTCTGTTTTAAGACTTAAAGAAAATTAATTTAAAAAAATAAGTGATGGGGCTTCCCTGGTGGCGCAGTGGTGGAGAGTCCGCCTGCCGATGCAGGGGACGCGGGTTCGTGCCCCGGTCCGGGAAGATCCCACATGCCGCGGAGCGGCTGGGCCCGTGAGCCATGGCCGCTGAGCCTGTGCGTCCGGAGCCTGTGCTCCGCAGCGGGAGAGGCCGCAGCAGTGAGAGGCCCGCGTACCGCAAAAAAAAAAAAAAAAAAAAGAAGTCAAAAAAAATAAGTGATAATGTCTGGACTTGGGTGGGCGTTAACGGTGGCTGGGCTGCTGTCTCAGGGATGACTCTGTGTCCATCCCTGTAGAGGAGCTTTAGAGGTTATCTAGATTCCAGACCACTGGCTTCCTAATTCTTCCGAGTATATGGGGACCCTCTTTTAAATGTCAAAAAAACCTTCCAAGACCCCTATATAATGCTAGTTAAACTAGTAGTATCTTTTTAAAAGAACTGAGGTATGATTGACATACAAAGTTACACTAGTTACAGGTAGAGGACATGATGGTTCGTATGTATCAGTATTTGATATGTTTACAAAGTTTTTTTTCTTACCATGAAGATTTGCAAGACCTACTCTCTTAGCAACCTTCAAGTGTCAGTACTGTTTTATTATTAACTACAGTCACCATGCTGAACATCACAGGACTTCATTTCATAACTGGAAGTTTGTACCTCCCACCCACCTCCCCCCTCTGGCAACCACCCATCTGGTCTGTGTATCTGTGAGCTTGTTTTTGTTTTTTAGATTCCACACAAAAGTGAGATCATACCTTTTATGAGTATCTTTTGAGTAAGAAGATCCGTGATGACAAAAAGCTATTTGATATCAGTAACACTTTGCATTAATCTGAACTTTCCTGATGTTTGGAAAAAAGTGTATGTAAGTGCTAGACATATGTTTGCCAGTCTGTGGACCGTCCCTGTAGCCCTGGCAGAACCTCAGTGGTACCTTGGGGTTTGTGCCCACGGGGTCTCAGCTACCCACTTCATTCATGGATGGGAACCGGAAGGCCCAGAAACGTTAAGTAACTAACACAATGCCACACAGGCAGGGTGACATCTTCTAATGCCGAGGCCAGCACTCTGTGCTTCCTTGCGGGGGCAGTGGGGCACGGGAATTCGGCTTTTCTGAAGTGGGTACATGGCGGCACGGTGGGCCACCCATTTTCTTCTCGCCGTGCACTTGAGCAAACAGAGGTTTCAATGAAATGACCCCCCAGAGGTCGAGAGCTCAGGTGGTGGTGGCCTGCGCCTAGGATGAAGCAGGAAGCCCTTTGCACCTGGCTTCCCTTCACATTTCTCCCAAGGGGAGCTTGGGAACTGTGTAAGTTTAAGTTTACTGGTTAACATATATAGCTTAATTCTCCTTATTAATTCTGTAAGTTTGGAAGTCATTAGTCTTGATTGACACTCTGTGGAAGGGGAGGTAAACACAGAATACGTGTAACAGAGTAGGAAGATGGTGTTTTTTCTGGGCTGTGTCTCTAGAGAGGCATTTTTAAAGGGTGTTTTTGTTCTTCCAGGCTTAGGATCAAAACTTCACTGAAACGATTTGATTATAATGTGGTATTAATATGGAAAATGAAAATTCCCCCTGCCAAGGAAACTGCCTTTTATCTCATCTTTTTCCTGAGAAATCCAAAAGATAGTATGATGTCAGTAAGAGTAAGTGGCAGGAGGAAGCCAGCGCTATTATAGTGACGCCTTTTCACATGAATGACAATGAAAAAAAAACGGGAAAGGAGCAGATATACCTAATTTACCTTGTAAAGAACTTCGGAAGACTTTAATTTTTATGAGGGGTGGTTGCTAACCCCAGAATGAAGCACTCAGCTGACACTTTCCGCTCCTTTCTCTTTGCGGGATTCATCAGAGTGAAGCACATTTAATCAAAATACCAATTTTATAAAATGGAGGCGAAATACTTGTGGTAATTCAGAGATCACTCTTTCCTCAGGTTTTCATAACCAATTTTGATGACGTGGTTTACAGACCAGAGTGCTGGCATAGAATCAACTTCTTTCTTCCTTGAGAGCCGTTGTTAAACTTCATGTTTTTAACAGAGCTCCCACGCCCATCAAACTTGAATGCATTTTCCTGCCATGCTGGTTCCCATTGGGGAAGGGATTTGTGGGGAAGCAGGCCTCTTCGCTTGGCCTCCTCTTCCATCCCAGTCAATCAAGAAGCCAGGATGGCTTTGGCTGTTGCATCGCACTCGTGGAGGGGACCATAGTCTTGATGTCCCAAGGTGGGGGTAGCCCCGCACTCTGATGCATCAGGCAGACATGGAGGCATGAGACTTTTTCCAGAGTCAGTTCATATTTATGCAGGAAAACTCTCACTGGTTAAGAATCTGTGCTTCCACTGCAGGGGCCGCGGGTTCGATCCCTGGTCGGGGGACTAAGAAATCCCACATGCCGTGCAGCGTGGTCAAAAAAAAAAAGTATAATGCTGGGAAGGAAAATGCTGGAAATTAATTAAGGCATGAGTTCAGCGTGGCAGCTTGAAACAGTTTTGCCGGCGTGTGGCTTCTTTACATTTTCTGTTTAAATGTAGTCTTTATTTTTCAGATGTAGCGTGTTGTTAAGCGTGCATAGATGTCGTCTTAGGGATTACTTAGCCGTTTACCTTTTACCCCTTTGAACACTGACATTTTCCCGACTGCCATGCATGTGATGTATTTCTCTGGCGTCCGAAAGGTTAGTCTTGAGAAACTAATTTATCAGGAAGTTAGGAGGCTGCTCCTTCTTAAGCTGCAACATCCTCACAACGTAAGAGCTTCTTAGTAATTAAGATCAAAGTTATTCCCTCAGCCGGTTGAAACTGAATGCCCTCTGGTTTTGTTAGGCAGATCCATGGATTTGATGACTTGCTGTTTCTTTTCCTGCAGAATTCTAATTTCACTGGTGGCGACCCAACATCCCTCCCCTGCCTAGCCATCCGGTACCTGTGGCCTGACAGTGGGCCTAATTAGGGACTTTTGTACAAAATAACCAGTGTAATCAATGGAAAACCTTGGAGCAAGTTTACAGTAAAAAAATAAAGTATATTGTTTTTATGAAAAGAGGGGCAAACTCGGGTTTCACCGTGCGGTGTTTTAGACAAACAGGGAAACACAACGGCTTATGAATGAGGCTCCCCCCAGCTTAACATAAGTGTATTTCACATTCAGGTGTAAGTGTTTATAAACAGCCTTCAGAAAAGAATAAATCATGATTTTGTTCATTTATTTGATTTTTATCTATACGTTTTAATCTGTAAATTCAGGGCTAGTTATTTTCTAAGAGCTAGAGATTACTGTTTCACCATGAATGTCTACAAGGGATGTATAGTAACAATGTATTGTAACTACCTGTCCTGAAGAGCAGATGTAGGAAAAGCTCAAATGCTTATCTATAGGATCAAACCTACCCATGAAAGTACACGTATCGGTCTTTGTCTATAAAAAGCCAGTTTACTTCATGGACGTTTATAATAAAACTTAAAAATCATTCAAGGTTAGTGATTTCCAAATTGATGACCAGGAAGGGGGCTGAAGTTTGTCTTTGTACAATCTCTCTAAATAAAAGGTTTGTTGAGAGATTAATAGCGTCAACAAAATTTCAGGGCCGCATTCAACCTATTTTAGGTTGTATTAAGTATGTGAGCTCATTAATTATCTGAATGATAAATATAAGTTCTTTAATTCTCTATGTTGATAAGCCTTTGCTTAGAAACTCAGGGTTGCCATCATCGTGGTTCCAGGGAGCACCTGACACTCCTTGAACCTTGGAGTCTTTATTCTGTTGGTCTATTCTGTCAGTTATGTGGGTTTTGATTGATCTGTTCTGAAATTGGCCTGAATTATTAAGGTTTTGTTTTGAGTTTTTTTCATCAAGACTCCATCTTTCATAAGCTTTGTTAATACTGGTATTAAAGTAGAATATATATATATGTATATAGTTTGCTCCCAGAAATAGGCAATAAAATCTGGTTCCCAGAGATTTTTGCAACTATTTATATTGTTTATTACTTTTACTTCTTAGGACCTTTGTTTTATATTTGCGTGGTACCATACAAACCTTTAATATGCATGTTGGCTAAGAAAAGCTCCACAGTGCTTAAAATGACAGTTACCAGGTTCAAGTGAGAGAGTCCTAGACTGACTGTCCAGAGCCGGGGCTCCAGGGGTGGTGTATGTACATAAACCCAGGGATTGTGGGGTTGTCAGATACACGACCATACTTCTCAATATCTTTTTGAAATAAATGATCACTGAGGACTCCTCCAGTTCTAGAGTTTTCGGGAAAAATTAAACAATATAGCTTTGATTTTATTTGATTAGGGCGCTGTTTCTCTGCTTAAGGGGTTTTAAGGGGGTTCGGGGAGCATCCTGGGGTGAAAGCTGCAGTAAACAGCTGTTGATGGCAGCGACACAGAGGGACTGTGCATCTGTACGTGTGGACAAATTAACAGAGAGAAACAGGCTCTGTTCCCCTGCAACTCCGTCTAGTGATTCAGATCTGCGCCAGTTCTGAGATGAATATAAACCGATGGAGATGGTCAGGCTCTGTTCCCCTGCAACTCCGTCTAGTGATTCAGGTCTGCGCCAGTTCTGAGATGAATATAAACCGATGGAGATGGTACACAGAGTGTAGGTTACCCCGCAACCATGGATGAAAAAAGGTTGGAGGACAGCAATGAAGAAAAAGACCCCGTGCATAAATACAAGAAAATATATATGAAGAGAGGAGAGACACTTAGAACTCTTTGGAGACAGGAGGTTATTCTAAGACCAAATAGAAAGAAAGGACTTGAGAAATCCTTTTGTGAATCAGTCCGTGTGGTGATGTTTATTGAAACATGGGTACTGGCCTGGCTTCAGGAAATCCCTTGATAAATGGAGAATATTGGTGAAAGCAAGGTGGTTGGAATGTGCCCGTCTTCTCTCTGCTCTGACGCGCAGGTCCTAGCCAGTGCATGGCGGTGTAAATTTCATCCCTGTGCCTTCAAGTGATAGATGCCATAGTAAATTTAAAATATTGAATATGATAAGTGAGCATGAATTTTTAAATTCTACAATTAAAAGACTTTGTTCAAAACGCCATTAATTTTGAGCTTAGGTGGAAAAGGGAAGCAGAATTCCTCGTGTCCTTTTTCCTTCCGCGAGTGAGTTATAACTTCTAACTTGAGTTAGAAATTGAAATAAATACAAATGAGTCATCTACTCATATCAGTTTGAGTTGTCTGTTGGTGAGTTCTTAAAGCGTCTTGCTTTTTAAAAATTGTAACTATATTTTATAATACGTGACATTTCCCGAGTATGTTCACCTGTAGTTGTTCATTTACTCAGCAGATACTTACAGGTTCATCTATTTTATGTATTCTGTGCCAGGCGCTCTACAGCAGTAAATAATGTCCATGTTCTCTGTGTTCAAGGAGCTTGCAGACTGATGGTGGAGCAGGTAGACATGAATGGGATAAACAGATGGTATTGAATGTTTCTTTCTGAGGAAGTGACTGTTACACAGAGATCTGAAGGATTTGATGGGCCCCCGTCAGGTAAAGATGGCGTAATGGGTGTTTGGGGATGAGAACCGCGTTCCACAGAGAGCGATGCTTGGGTGAAGGCGCTGGAGGAGGAAGGCTCTAGATCACTGTGCAGCAAGGAGACCGTCTGGCCCAGGCCTAGCGGGTGAAGAGGCCGGAGTAACACGGCAGGGCTGGGGGCCCGCAGGGTCAGGAGTTTGGAGGGTGTGAGAAGTGGGTTGTTCGGGGGCCGGTGGAAACAGGGACACAGCCAGGGGCAGTTGCAGGAGGCGGGGCGAGAGGGCAGTGGGGAGAGGGGTGCTTTGGAGGCAGCATGATGAGGGCTGGTGGTGCGGGGTTGGGGAGGGAGAACCGCTCCTTGCAAAGGTTCTGGTCGAGCCGCCTACGTTTGGGGGAGGGGAGGGGAGGAGATCCGGGCCTCTGGGGTTGAAGGTGTGTGTAAGAGCTCCCAGGGAGGGTGTGAGGTCAGCGGGTTGGGTGTGCGAGCAGACATCCGAGTCAGCGTGGCGTGCCAGCACTGGGTGGCATCACGGGTGTAGGCGAGGTGATGCAGGGAGAGGGTGCAGAGGCCGGGCCCTGGCCAGATCCCTGAGTGGCAGCTGGGGGAGTGGAAGGGCCCGCAGAGAAGAGCTGTGGTATCAGGAAGCACACAGGGCAGGGCTTCCAGAAGGCGGGAGGCCACGCCAGAGGCTGCCGAGAGGTCCGGGAAGGTGGGAATACGCCTGTGGGGTTGAGCACCGCGCAAGTGCTGGCAGTGCAGAGGGCAGCTCCGTGGGGCGGGCCCGCTGGAAGGCAAACTGGAGCAGCTGAAGGAAGAGCGGAAGGCGAGGAAATGGGCAGGGCGGACGCAGATCTGGTTTTGAGATGTCTGGGAAGAGAGCAGAACGGCAGAAGCAGCCAGAAGGGAGGGGCCAAGGCAGAGGTGAGCACCGTCTGTCCGAGGGGAGGGTCCGGGTGTGTTTGTCGTTACAGCACGCATTTGCTTGCAGCTGAGGATGGTCCAGAGAGGGAGATGGATGAGGATGTGAGGGGGATGGCCCCCAAGCTCATGGATCAGCAACGAGGGGAGGACGCCAGGTGAGGGCAGAGGGGCGGGTGACAGCCAACCTGCCGCCTTCGGTTCATGGAATCACAGGTGGAGACATGATCCACTGCAGCATTCCAGTGGAGGATGAGGACGGTCACGAGCTGTAAGGGGACGGAGGCAGACGAGAGGTGGCTGTGTGGGGCAGGGAGCCGGGCCACCCTGGAAACGTAGGGCAGGGTCGCAAGTGTGGTCTCTCCTGGGAGTCCTGAGTTAGATCCGGTAAGCCCCGTCTTCTCCACCCCAGACCGGGATCTGCGCGTCACCCGAGGTGTGCCTTGCAGAGCTGGGATCGATTACAACACAGGTCCTGACTGCTGTTCCAGTGCCCATCGGTCGGTCCTGGTTCACCTTTAAAAGCTGTTAACCCGAGAGGGAAGCTTTGAAGCTTGACAGTGGGTCTTTCTGTCACAACGCTGTCCAGCAGTGGTGAGTGTTCTGCTGCTATCTGTGCTTCCTCAGGACGTATTAGACGTCAAACAATGTATGTATCGCGCGTAGACAGTGGAAAGGGAGGTGGGCTCAGCTCACACTGTCTCCACTCCCTCCTCCTTCTGACCTGGTTGTGTGTCCTTAGCACACAGGGAAGCAAAGTAATTAGAATTCTGGGGGCTTTATTGTCAATAATGGAAACACCGCAGCCAGGAGTCTCTTTAGCCCTAAGCACTACCACTGGGGCTAAGTGGATCCCCTGGGTGCCCTGAGTTGCTGCCAGCAGCCTTAGCAAGAGGCAGTGAGGAGAAGGGGGCAGGGGAGGGAGGGAGGAAAAACGCCTGTCCTCCTGTCTGCCCAGCCGAGCAGCCTGGGAGGAGAGGTCAGGCGGCACCGACATTTACCAGGTCCATCTTCGGTGCTGTGCGCATCACAGATTCTAGTCCTGGTGGCGGGGCTCAGAGGCAGGTCTTTGTGTGAACATCTTTATTGGAGTATAGAACTACCATACGACCCAGCAATCCCACTACTGGGCATATACCTTGAGAAAACCATAATTCAAACAGAGTCATGTACCAAAATGTTCATTGCAGCTCTATTTACAGTAGCCCGGAGATGGAAACAACCTAAGTGTCCATCATCGGATGAATGGATAAAGAAGATGTGGCACATATATACAATGGAATATTACTCAGCCATAAGAAGAAACGAAATTGAGTTATTTGTAGTGAGGTGGATGGACCTAGAGTCTGTCATACAGAGTGAAGTAGGTCTTTTTCTTTCGGGTTCATAGGCCAGGAGGCTGAGGCTTCACCGGATGCAAAGGGTCATTCACACAACTAGCAGCTGGGGGCAGGGGCAGAGTCTGAGGAGATGGCTGGGGTACATGCAGGAGGAAGCGGGGCTCTGGGGCGTCTCTGGACCAGCCCAAAGCCTTGTTCCAGGAGTGGCCTGGGCCACAGGCAGCTGAGCCTGAGGCTTCATGCAGAGCCTGGAGGATTTAACTGCCGTTTTGAATTTTTTTTACATTATTTTTATTTTATTTTTTTAACATCCTTATTAGAGTATAATTGCTTTACAATGGTGTGTTAGTTTCTGCTTTATAACAAAATGAATCAGCTATACGTATACATATATCCCCATCTCTCTTCCCTCTTGCATCTCCCACCCTCCCTATCCCACCCCTCTAGGTAGTCACAGAGCACGGAGCTGGTCTCCCTGTGCCATGCGGCTGCTTCCCACTAGCTATCTGTTTTACATTTGGTAGCGTATATATGTCCCTGCCGACTGCCTTTTGAGGGAGCTCATCCTCTTCAGATCCCAGATCTGGCCAGAATTCCCTTCTGCTGTCATTTTCTCCCAGCAGAGACCTCCTCTCTGGGCACAGGGTGGTAACAGAACAGACTCCAGATGTTTTCCAGGGGCAGGGCTGGGATCCTGCATTATCACTACTCCTTGTTTTTATTTTCACTTACAACCCTAGACTGTAATAATGGACGACTCTCCACTGGAACTATGCGCCCTCAATGCCAGAAGCTAGGAGGGCACAGTTGCTTTATCTTCTGAACAGAAAAGCCACTAACTGTACAGGGGGTGGGGTTGGCGGGGCAGTCGTATCCAGTTCTTAGCAGAGGGGTTCCCACTGTTAGGGGTGTGGCCGGGTGAGGCCCAAGTGCTGTCACCTGTCGCCTCTGCTTAGGAGGGCCCTGCTCCTGGCTCCCACAGGTCTTCATCATAGCAAGACCCAGCTGGATTGGACGCCGCTGTTCTCAGAAAACACTTGCAGTTCTGACTTGGTAACAGTGGCTTCACTGGCAGAATTCTCTCTGGTTCACAAAGCGATTTTCTGCCGTGCTCGGCATTGTAACCTTGCGAGTTAGGAAGGGAAGGTCCTCGTGTTCCTGTTCATCGTTGAGTGAGGCTGGGCTTTTGAACCCTGGTGCCCTGGTGCAGGCAGATGCCAGGTTTTAGCCCCCTTGGTTCTGAAAGCCATCTGTAATCCAGATACATTTTTCTGCAGGAACAATACTGCCTGCAGATTCAGCTCCCCTCTGTCTACAAACGGTGCATTTAAGCCCTTGTTTCCTGGGGTTTTGCCACACTTCCCGCCTTCCGTGGCCTTTCTTCTGTGGTGCCTGCAGCCCTGGCTCTGGTTTGTCCGTGCTTGGGCGTCTCCTGCCTGGCGGGGCATGGGCTCTGCAGGGGGGACCTGCCAGCTCCTGCAGTGCCAGCGCCCAGGCCTGTAGGCGCTCTGCCGGCAACCAAGACTTAGAACGACACGCATCTGGGAGTCGTCTACAGTTGGAAACCACTTTCCCTCCCTGCTGCAGCCCAGTGCCAAGGGAGGCTCCTCTGGTGGGGGTAAGGGGGGACGGGGATGGGCAGAGAAGCCCATGTGAGATGTGAGAAGCCGTGGGAGGGAAGTAGGCTTTGGAGCATTAGCAGCTGTCAGAGAGGAAGACCGTGGCGGGGGCTCGGGGCAGAGGCTGAGAAGCGCGGGCGGGGTCCACCAGGCCTGTGCCGCTGGGTTTGTCTCGGAGAAGTAATGTCCCTTCCTGAGCCGGTTCTCCCTCTCCCCTACCCACCATAGCCTCAGATCCTTTGACAACTCGATAGCGAGTCCAGTCGCTGCCTTACCAATATGGAAACTTCATGGAGCGGAGGTGAGGCAGAGGGGTGACGTCGTTTGGGGCCAGATTCTGGCTTTGGATTGGGGGTAGCCGTGACAGTGAACCCTTTGCGACCTTTGTGGGGTGCTGGGGGTGGGAGGCTGGGGAAGGGTTAAATCTGGAGGCTACTCTCTTGTTTAGTTCTCGACTTGAAGGATGGGTCCTTTGCAGGCTGGTGGTGATAGATGAGGCCGTCGGGACATCTTTCAATAATTAAGAAATAAGTAGTTGAAATTCCGTCCCAACTCCTGAAGCAGGGAAGCGCTTCCCTAAATGGATCTGTTAGAGGAGTGGGTGCACGTCCCACCCCTCAGTGGAAGCCTCCATCGGGCACCTGAGGGGCACCCAGAGCAGGGGGGCACCCGTGCTCTGAGAGAGACGGGTCCGATTCAGCCACTCTGATCCCTGTATGACGCCAGAAGCCAAAACACTTGGACCCTGATTTCAAGAAGTAATGACCAAGAGCTGTGTCATCAGAAGTGGGAGTATCGTGTAAAAATTAACGTTGCGTTATTTTTTTAAATGCACAGGTCAACCTTGAACTCGGGTACCCCGTTTTGTGTCAGTTATTAATTGCAGGCTGGAGCGTCCCACCTTTTCACGGCCCTGAGCGCATCCTTCTTGGCTCTCGAGTCTGGACCCTCCCTCTTGGCAGCAAGCTGAAGTGTCCGTGCTCAGAACGCTGGTGGCCGCCTGGCCCCGAGAACCGTCACAGCCATCGTTCAAGGGCACGGAGGCACTCCCCAGGGACGCCGAGCACGCTTGTACAGACCAGCCTGGAGAGTGTTGGCAGAAGGCAGGGCAGGTCGGGCTAAGTTCCAACAGGTGCTCTGTGTCTGGACCTTTTTCCTGCTCCTAACCCAGATGTGTCACCAGGCTGCCCCACTTTCCAGGTCAGCCTTGGTGGAATAGCCCTCAGGCCCCAGGAAGTCATTTTCTTCAAGTAAAAATCCTGTACTACTAAAAATGAGGAATTTTAAACAACCTCTAGGCTTTCTCTAACTGGAATAGAAACAGTTTTCCTGACCCCAAATTTCATCAGGCCCCAGTATCTCCCATCACGTCCTGGTAGCCACATGGCGATCAGTTTGGGGTAAAATCACGCTGTTAAATGATTTGTGCAGCAGTTAGCAATTGTTTAGCCTTATTCTGAGGTTTCTTTTTTCTTTTTTTTAACCTATTTAAGTAACCTTAACAATGCTGCTGTCTGAAATAGATGTTGTATTAGTCTTACATGAAACGAGATGAAAGTTAAATCTATAAAATGTTGAATCTCTTAAATCTAACCAAGGATGGAATATATCCTGTTAATTTGTCAAACTTCTAGAGAAACGCCTACATGAGACAGTAAGGATTAATCAAGCCCTAGTAAGAGGGAATTTGAAAAATACAGTTTTCTAATTATGCAGTCTCTTCTCAGCGGGCCAAGGTTAATGCAGTTCTGAATTCTGACAGTTAGTAATACGAAAGAAAAAAAAAAAAAAGACCAAAGCATGTGAATTGTCTTATAGTTACCTGAAACAGAGGTTCTCCTTCTAGCCATCAAGAACTTCATACGCGTTAATCTGATATTTTCAGCATTTGATCCTTTTCCTTTTAAACAATGTGGAGAATCATTGAAGCTTCTTGTGTCACTCTTTGTGCTTAACAGATACACATGTAGTGTTTGGAGATTTCTTTGGCTTATTGCTCAGCCATAGATGAGTAATTCTAGGTAAATGGAAAATTTGTCTTCTTGTGTGTATATAACAATTTAGCTTCTTTTGAATACTTTCTAGACACTGTGTATCTTTGGAATACTTGGTCCTGATTCCTGCTCTGAATGTAGAAACTAGGCTTATCTCGAGGTCAGTAGTACAGCCATCCTCCTTGGTTGGTTTTTGTACTCAGCCCTGTTTGTAGTTCTTGCTGCAGCTCTTCCGAAGCCACATCATAAAAACGCTAGCACTCGGGGGGCTTCCCTGGTGGCGCAGTGGTTGAGAGTCCGCCTGCCGATGCAGGGGACGCGGGTTCGTGCCCCGGTCTGGGAGGATCCCGCATGCCGCGGAGCGGCTGGGCCCGTGAGCCATGGCCGCTGGGCCTGCGCGTCCGGAGCCTGTCCTCCGCAACGGGAGAGGCCGCGACAGTGAGAGGCCCGCGTGGCGCATAAAAAAAAAAAAAAAAAAAAAAAAAAAAACGCTAGCACTCAAAAAAGATAAATGTATTCTTTAATTTAGTGCCATCAGATATCTACGGAGTGTTTCTATCATAGTGAGAAAAGTTGCAAAGAAGACTCAGCCCACCCAGAGAAGAGGCCTGCAGAGAAGGTGGGAAAAATTGGGGTTAGAAATGTAGATTTCAGGGTTTTACAAGTAGATCTGTTCTCTGAGAATCTACGGATGGATGAATCCTTAAAGTCCAGGACTACGGGAGGAAAACGAAAGACCAGGGTTGAGCCTTGGGAAACGCCCAGAAATGTGAGAGCAGCACAGGGACCCACAGAGAGGTGGTCTGGTGATGCTGAGCGGGTTAGAGCGGCGGGGTGTGGGGTGGTCACGCATCGAGGGCCAGCAGAGCAGGGAGCCCAGAGACTGCAGCCAGAAAAGGACTGCGTTTAGGTAACTATGAGGCCGCCCGGCAGGGTGTGAGGATAGCCTCCTGTCGGCTCACGGAGCAGATCCGACACATCACGTCTCTCCCCAGCTATGCACCACACGTTGGGGGCTTGGAATTAGCCCTGCAGGAGTATTTCCACCACAGAGATCGGCAGAGGCTATAAATTAGGGCTTAGTTTTTTGTTTGTGTGTTTATAGTAGTTGGTTGTGTGCGTGTAGTAGCACGTTACAGAGGCCAACAGGTTTCCACAGACTGGTATCTCTTAAGCTTTTTACATGGCGACGCAGCAAACATAGTTTACACCCGAAACAGTTTTCAGGAACCTCCTTAACCTTGCCACGTGGGATGCATTCGGATCTCTCTCCTTCTCTTTCCACCTGTTTCCTTAAGAAGGAGGAAAAAATGCTGTTTATAACTCACTAAACTGATTTCAGGACCTACAGCTAAGTCTTGTTTTACAGAAAACTAGAGGTTCTGTGTGCATCGTAACGCCAAGAGGTGATTATTTTAAAAATAGAGTAGCAGCTGTAGATAAGACAGTCTCATCTCGAAAGGAAGAAGAAAAGAGACGCAAAGTGCTGAAAAGGCAGCCTCTTCAGAATGGGGGCTAAGCGTATGTGTGTAAAGAAGAAGAAAAATGGGGCAGCGGGAGCCTGCATCATAGGAGATGCCTGGTGAGGGGCTGCCGAGAGCGCGGCCCAGCCCTTGGCGACAACAGTAGAGAAGCCTCATGTTTTGTTGCGACAGCCTGTCTTGGAAAAGGTCAGCTGTTCTAGAGGTTGAGGGAAGGAAACTGGACACATGGGGAAAAGCTAAAAACCAGATCCCCTTGGGATTGTAAAAACTGCTTTTATTTAGTTAGTTGGAGCCACTGTTACTCTTGCAAACCAAAGAGCACAGCTTTAAGTGGCAAGCCTGGGCCTTGAACCGCGGGCTGACTCCTGTCGCAAAGCTGTTTCTCCAGACTTGCCTGAGAGGACGCGAATACAGGGAAGGACGCTCGGCCTTGTGGTCAGGCCAGCCAGGGCCCTGGAGCAAGCCCGTCGCAGGCAGGCCCTGCTGCTGGGTGCTCCTTGGGCCTGGAGCGGCCTCCTCCAGGCGGCTACCTGTTAAGTGACCAGTGGAGATGCCAGGCCAGGTGAATGAATCCCCAGCCTCCGCCCTGACTGGCCCACGTTAAACAAGCCGAATGGACAGTCGTCAGTCACGTTGGTCTGCCCAGAGGACAGTCTGGGGCCCGAGGCCTGTCTGCCGGGTGCCGCCTGGGCGGATCAGCCCCAGAGAGAAACACAGGGCGGTCTTGGAGGGTCAGGGCCGCAGAGACTGGAGGCCGTGGTGCCGAAAGGCCAGCCAGGCCAGAAACGCACAGCCTTTCAGACTTGAAGATCTGGACCCACAGCGCAGGGGGTCACGAGGTGGGAGGGGCCCGGCTCAGTGTCAGGGGCTTCGCGGGCCAGGGGTTCCTCCCCTTGACCCTCAGGTGCAGGCTGGGGAAGCAGGTGCCCGGTGGCTGGGGTGGATGTTCGCCACGTCTGAGTTTGGGGTGTGCGGTGGTGAACGAGGGCAGCGAGGTGTGGAGGGGACGCCTGAGTTTCGCTCTCGTCATTGTCTGCTTTTGAACGTGTGGGATTGTGGGTTGTGACCTGTTCCCTTTACAGAGCCTCACGTGCGCCTGGCACTCAGCTGCTCTAAATGCCCAGGAGACCTCTTGTTTCTCTAACAAGAAGCTTTGTGTTTTCCGTCCTGTGATCTTGTGGTTAAGAGAAAGGAAGTCTGTTTATAGTCCAGCGTGTTACTTCTATAAACCACCCTTTACACAGGGGTGTCGGATGCTGCACGCGAGAATCTGTTTCATCTGATAGTTTTCGTTAATGAATCCAGACATAATACATTTTGCCCCAGACTGCCTGGGATGAATTAGAGGAAGACAGTTGTAGTCAGTGTGACAATTTTTAGAGATTCATAAGAGGACGATATCATAGAGTTTCCTAACAGATTCAGAAACTCTGGTCCTGAATATTAATACCAGCACCATCAAAAAATAGTTATTAGGTGGGAAAGCATATTTTTGATATTTGAATTTAAGAGGACTTTCTGTATTTCCCAACGTTGCCATCAAGAATTGGAATCTGAATTTCCTCCTTTATTCATTCAGTAAATATTTAACACCCGTATGTTCATGGCATAGCATTAGGCTCAGGGAGTCACACAGAACCTAGAAGCCTGGGCTGTGTCCTCAAGGGGGAAATAAAAGCAACAAGTTCCTCTAATTGGTTTTACACGGAGCAGTGTTGATACCAGCTTGGGAAATCTCGGTCACCAGGGAAGGAAATGGGGCCGGGGGGCCCCTCCGAGGCCAGTGCCCTGACAGCCCTGAGGGTCCCCCCACCCCTTGGGGTTTACGGGACAAGGTACAAGGAGCCAGGCTCGGGTCCCTCTGCAGCCGGTGAGGATCGTTCTCTGATGGGCTGTGATGTGATTAAGCACGGCTGCTCTTTTTCCCTTTAGATTTTCTTAACAATGCCAGAGACTGTCATTTCTACACATAACTAAGTCGTGGTGTTCGTAGGCCAAGGTGTGCACTCGCCAGCATCTCCTGAGAAGGCTCCAGCTCAGCCTTCTGCCTGCAGGATTGCAGAGCTGCTGCAGGACTCACAGGGACACTTACAACGTCCCCTGAAGACGGGAGGCCTGGGGAGGACGGTGGACCAGGGTCTGTATCCTGTCTGAGCCAGAGTGGGCCCCCAGTAAAAATTTATTGACTGAGTGAGGACATCCGAGCTAAAGTATACAAGAGCCGTGAGTTGAGGCCACTCTTCTTTTAAGGCCTTGTCGACTAAAAGAAAAACGCAGAACGTAAGAGCCGGGAGTTGAGTTTTATTCAGGGTCCTACTGAGGACCAGAGCCAGGAGACAGCCTCTCCGAGACCCTCTGAGAGACGGCTCTGAAGACGTAGCGAGGGAGGTCCACGTATATACGGCCTCGGCTAAGGGGCTTGTGCAGTCAGCGTACAGTATAACCAGTCACGAGGAGGAGATATCTCAGTTGATGAATTCAGTGCTTTCCTGAGTATGGGAAGATGCAAGAATCTGGGTTCATAAAAAGATTTTCTTGGAATTGATCCCTAATTTGTCCTGAAATGTGTATCTAACTAAGGGCCTGTCGTGCCTGTTTTCCCAAAGCACAGAGTGCGTCCTCCCGTTCTTTGCCCTGAATTCCTTTCAGGGCGCACGGTAGGTCAGCGGCTGCCGTGGCCGGTGACTTGATCTTGTAGAACTGGGTGGTGGGCAAGATTCTTTGTTTTACAACCTCAGTGCTCCTGGACGAAGGTGCTCGGGGTAGGAGGGTGATAAGTTGGAGACAGAGGGGGAGACCTTCGAAGGCCCCCATGTTTATAATTAGAAGTTTTGTATGATTTGGACCAGAGCCAGATGGTAATTCATTCAGTAAACATTTATCTAGCACTCGTGTGCCTAGAGTTCTACACGGCAGTGTTTTCTAAACGTGTCTGCAGCTTAGAATCATGAGGGAGAATCTCTGAAAAATTCCGAAGCCTAGGCCACACCCCAGACCATCACGGTCTCTAGGTGGGGGACACAGACGTGGCGGTTTCCTCCTTGGGGGGTTCCACCAGGCAGACAAGTCTGCGAATCACCACCACAAGGAGAACGGTTTTAGAGCATGCACCCAGAAAAGTAAGTAATGATATTAGAAGTCAGTAGCAGCTCACAAACAGGTCGGGGGTTCCGGAGTAGATCCGAGAGGCAAATACTACGAGCCCCCTCAAAGGAGCACCTGTGGATTAGGTGGTGGGAACACCTAGCCTAGCAGCCTGGGAAGATGGGTGGGCGTCAGCAGGTGCGGGACAGGAGAGGAGGGAGCCTCCCCAACCTTGAACCCAGGCAAGGCTGGGGACGACCTTGGATCACCATTTGGGGATCACTGACCAGTCTGGCGAGAACTTGACTTTGCACGGCCATTAAGTGGATGGATGGTTTTCGTAGGGAAGACAAGCGGCTGGTTATCCGCCGGCACTCTTCTTTGGTGTGTGCGGGCTGAGGGCCACGCGGTGTAGCATATCCCTGGGGACAGAAACGCTCAGCTTCACTTCCTGACGCTCTTGCTCTCAGAATTGCCCTTTGCCCGCTTGGTGGCCCTGGCGAATGTCCCGCGTGAGCGTTATCGGCACACAGTGAGCCGTTTTGTGCTGGTGGTTCCGTCCCCGCCTTGTGGGTCTTGGGGAGCGGTGAGCCATCGCTCTGCTTGGGGTGGATGGGGACAATTGACCTTGGCCCCTCCTGGCTGCTGTAGGTGCTAACAGGCCCGGGGCTGCTGCGGTCCACGCTGCTCATCACCAACCTGTCAGACCACGTGGCCTGCATTTCTTGGTACTTTCCGTCTCTCATCAGTTTTTTAAAAATTGAGCCTGTTATCTGTGTTATTTCATAGGGGCAAACGGAATGCCTCAACACTCTTAGCGAATTCTTCATGAGCTTGCAATCAAAGTTTTTCTTTCTTTCTCCTTCAAACCCACAGTGTGCCACGCCGAGCTGAATGCCATTATGAACAAAAACTCAGCAGATGTGAAAGGCTGTACCATGTATGTCGCCTTGTTCCCGTGTAATGAATGTGCGAAGCTCATCATCCAGGCAGGTAGGACCCGGCCGTTCCCGTTCGTCACATTTGCATTGCCGCCTGCTCGCTGTAGATGTGTTTGATCTCAAATCGCTATTGTTTAGATCTAAATTAACTGCGCTATCAGCTTTGCAAGGTATTTCCTGGGTTTTGTTTTTGAATGGTGCCAGGTATTCTAAGACTAATTGCATCCTCTGTGATTCTTAGCATGTTTTTAATTTAGTTTGCAACTTCCTAAACTGCAAGCTGCCAAAAAACACCACCAGCATTGCATATAACTACTGACAATTTACTATTCTCTGACGTATTGTGCATAGATTAGGGAGGAGGGAGAGAAATGAACTTCTGTCAGAAACAAGGTCAGCTGGGAGTCTGTAAATGAAATTTTAATTTGTATCTAATATATGGTAGATATATGAGGACCTAAACATCTCTTTGCATATAAATGTCATAAGACTCAAATGGTACAACTTGAAGTTTTTCTTACATTACGGTTACCATAAATCTGCACCATTGTGTTCGGAATCTTTCACCTTTTTCAAACTGTCGCATCTAAGATTCAGCTACACTTTATCTCCATAAAGCTCTCGGCTTGAGATTTAAAGACTTACCACGTTGGCCAGATGTGTGCTTTAACGGGGCTGTTTATCCCGAGCCCTGGATCTCTGAGCAGAAGCGGTCTGGTGGAATCAGGATCAAAGATCTCAGTTAAAGAGTCTCGTGGGCTCCCTCCCTGGGGGTGTACGACCCTTCGCGAGTTTTCCTCGCCATCCTTAGCACAGTGGCGGCGGCAGGTGCATGGGAAGAGCAGCCTCCTGTGGTCCCTTTTGTTTTTTTGCGGTACGCGGGCCTCTCACTGCTGTGGCCTCTCCCGTTGCGGAGCACAGGCTCCGGACGCGCAGGCTCAGCGGCCATGGCTCACGGGCCCAGCCGCTCCGCGGCATGTGGGATCTTCCCGGACCGGGGCACGAACCCGCGTCCCCTGCATCGGCAGGCGGACTCCCAACCACTGCACCACCAGGGAAGCCCCTGTGGTCCCTTCTGAGGCTCGTGGAGGAGCGAGTGATTGTCAAGTGCCCTCCAGATTCTTGGCCCTCAAGTTAGAACTGCCTGGTGAGACAGGGGTAGGAAACAGATCTGCCCTCTGTCAAGCTGGCTTGAACTGGTCTGCAGAGCCATTCCTGGCAGCACGGTGGTCCTCATCTCTGATTCTGCCAGTGTTCTCCACCACCCCCGTTAGCCTCTTGAGTTAGGAGTCGTTGCCTTGCGAATAAAGAATATTTGATTGCCTGCAGTAAAGAAAATTTGTTAATCGGATCAAGGCTTGACTATTTGACATGTTTTCACTTTGCATTTATTTTAAAAAAATCCATAAAGACTGGAGGGCAGATTAAACAGAATCCATGTGCTGCTGTATTTGAGAGCAGCAGATACATATTTCAGTCGCTGGACATTGTGTGCTCGCACCCTCAGGAAAGTTGATTAATCAGACTCCCCCAGGGCTTCCGTCCGCATGCCTCTTGTTGTATCTCTGTGTGCACATAATGAGGTTTCTTTCATTGTTGCCTTTTAAGGGATAAAAGAAGTCATTTTCATGTCTGATAAATACCACGACAGCAATGAGACAAGAGCCGCGAGGCTCATGTTGGAAATGGCCGGGGTTTCCTTCAGGTGAGTGGGAGGCGTGTGGAGGAGAAGGCGCTGGAAGGCCTGATGAAGAAAACACACTTGACCTTGTCTGATGTTTAATTTCTATGTGGGATGCCTGACCTCCACACTTGGAAGCATCTTTTTATTTATTTTATTTATTTTAAAAATTTATTTCTTAATTGAAGTATAGTTGATTTACAATGTTGTGCTAATTTCTGCCGTACGGCAAAGTGATTCAGTTATATATATGTATACATTCTTTTCCATTATGGTTTATCACAGGATACTGAATATAGTTCCCTGTGCTCTACAGTAGGACCTTGTTGTTTATGCATCCTGTATATAAAAGCTCACATCTGCTGACCCCAACCTCACACTCCATCCTTCCCCCAACCCCTCCCCCTTGGCAACCACAAATCTGTTCTCTATGTCCACGAGTCTGTTTCTGTTTCCTAGATAGGTTCATTTGTATCATATTCTAGGTTCCACATACAAGTGATATCATATGGTATTTGTCTTTCTCTTTCTAACTTCACTTAGTTTGATAATCTCTCGTTGCATCCATGTTGCTGCAAATGGCGTTATTTCGTTCTTTTTCATGGTTGAGTAATATTCCATTGTGTGTGTGTGTGTGTGTGTGTGTGTGTGTGTGTGTGTACACACACACATACACATAACATCTTTCTTATCCATTCATCTGTCAATGGACATTCAGGTTGTTTCCATGTCTTGACTATTGTGAATAGTGCTGCTATGAATATAGGGGTGCATGGATCTTTTTTGGATTAGAGTTTTGTCTGGATATAGGAAGCATCTTTTTAAATGGGATGGGCTAAGACTCTAAAGATTATTCTAAGGGTAGATTTTTATGGGCAGTGACAGAAGTAACTGAAGACAATCTGTGTAATGATTGCACTTTACTTTTAGTAGATTTCCGGGGCTTGAACTAATTATTCTGGTAGTGAGAAATTTTTAAATTCACAAGTTTTATAATATTAACATTAAATCTTTTTGCAGATGTAACAACTCTGGCATAAAATATTTAAGGTGAAAATAACCTGCCAGGTTGGAACACTGGGAATTCTTTTTACAGTCGTAGTTTAAATTGAGATTTTAAGTCATTGATATTTATATGCTTTACCTTTGGTAGGCACAGATTGGGAGGTATGTGTTACTTACAAGTCAGTTCAACCACCTTTGGTTTCTGGTAGAAACTTCTTTTCGACTGAAAACTTTTGAAGAAGTTCCTTTATATATAGTCTTTGTGTCAGCAGTTGGGGTCCTTGTAATTGGTAACATACCTCACCTTTTGGGCTACTCTTTAGGGATATAGGTTATACGTAATGAATCTCTTGCACTATTGTGCGTTCTGAGACACAATTTATTTACATAACGCTAATTAGATATTTACTGTATACTGACTTTTTTTAAGGAATATGTTTAGTCCCCATGTATGTTCTTTTCACCTGCTTGAGAAGGTATATTAATGAGTAAAAAATGTCATGGGTTTATTTTACTTCTGCATTTATAGAACATGGTTTTAAAAATGACTCCACTAGAGCTGGTTGTTTTGTATTGAGAGCAAAAGAAAATTTGCTCTTTTTTTTTGCTTTAGAGCAATTCCAAGTTGGCTGCAAAAATTTCCTAGACAATAAGATAAATCTGGTGGGGAAACTAGTCATTGGATGTCATGTCATGCAGCTAACTTGTTAGAAATCCTCTGACTTCCCGATAATTCATGAACTCAGCTAGCTGACGAACACACAAACCAAGCCGCCCCATGCATCTTTTTTTGTCTTAGTCTTTTCCGGTCCGTGTTTCTCTCGGTATGGTGCACTGTAATTGGCTCCTATAGAGACAAAATATCAAGCGAATACCGGGAAATTTTCTTCCTCCCCGCAGAAAATGTAGGTTAAGCCAAAGTAAACAAATGGCTCTAACTACTCACTAGATAATATCTTTATATGTTTTGTTTCTTACCTTTAGGAAATTCACACCAAAGTGCAGCCAGATTGTCATTGACTTTGATTCAATTAACAGCAGACCGAGTCAGACGCTCCAGTGACTTACATCTCATTAAATCTCCAGAAGATTGGATTATCCTCTTCTAAGAAGCTGCTAATGCCTTTCATCTTGAAGTTACACATAACTTTTTAATAGCCGGGACGGCAAAAGTCGACATCTGAAGAATGTAAAAGCTCAAATCTTCCTGACTCGCTCTCCTGTCACGTGGAATCTGCATCTGTTGAAACTATCGATTTAGGGTGTAAAATAAAGGAGCTGTGGGTGCGCACGGGGCTGGAGCGGGCACCTCCCCTCCTGTCCCCTGATTCGCTGGGACGCTGGTGGCTGCGCAGAAGGGCATCAGCCGTGCGTCGTCCACTGCGTTTCACAGCCGTTCTTCAACGCCACGTGTGCTGGGAGGACAAACAAATAACTGTGGCTGTGTGCCTACCGGGATGAGCAGACACGCTGATCTGAACATCGGGCCCGAATGAAGCATCACATGTAATGCCCTTGGGGAAAGGAAAGGAGCCGCAAGACAGTAGCATTTAAGTGTTTGCTTTCGAGAGTTGAGGGAGCCCCCAGCCGCCCAGCCACCCGCCCAAAAGTCCTGGACGGGGTGCGCCTTCGTCCTGGCAGATGATGAGTGCAACTGAGCGGGCGTTCTTTCCCCCGCTCTGCTGTCCTGCCTCCCACAGGGCGGTGCCGCGGTGTGCCTCTGCACGGTGGGGACCTCTGTTGTTCGTGCTTCTTATTCTGGCTTTGTGGGTTACACAGAGCTCTTACGTTAGTTTATTTGAGTAATGAGTCGTTCCCCGGGGAAGGCAGCCCATCGTCGCCCTGCGTCACCCCCAGGTCCACACCCTGCCCGGGGGCGGAGCCCCGCACCGCTGCTGCACGTGCCAGCACGGTTCATTCCCAGGGCTGCTGTCTCCCGTCCTGTAAGTGAAATGAACGTGAGGAGGTGTCAGTTCCGTCCAGATCTCTTGGTGACAGGAGCTCACTTGCGCTCCTGGTGCCCTGCCTTCATTGACACACATCTCACCTTCCTAATCACTTCGATTTGGGGGATGGGTGGCAGTGCACCTTGTCTTTAATCTCATTTCATTTTTATTAAATGTGCTCAGTACCTTCGTTGAGAAAATGGTTTCTTTATCCTAAAGATCATGACCATTTTAAAGTGCTCTTACATCTTTATGAGTTTTTATATTGTCTCTGAGGTTTTGGATTCCGTATTCTGGGGCACGTCATTTCTGTGTTGTCTGTGAAGCACACTTGCACATGTTTTAATGCTCAGAGAACAGTTTGAGGCACGGATGCCATGTGCCTTCCCCAGGAGATTGAAGATGTTCGGGAAGGCTCTCTTCCCTCTCTCTCTCCATTGTGCCCTGCTCCTGTCTCGGGTGTGGCCATCTGATCTGACAGGTCATCTCCACCACCCAATAGGTCCCAGGCCTCCTCCCTCCCATAATCCTCCAGTCTCCAGTGCTGGCTTGTCTGCTGCTTTCCTACCGTATTCTTTCTCTAAATCTCCTTTTCTCGCCTCAAATTTTTTCTCTCTTATCTCCTCCAAACCCCCTGCCCTCTGCTCTAAAATGCATAAAACAAAAACAAAAAGTATATAGACGCAAGAAATCAGTAAAGATATTTAAAGATAGAAAATACGTTAGATTTTTGTGTTGCTGTGAATGAGTTGTGAGCCCTTTCAGCAAGGAATGTGTCATTGTTTATGTCACATTCGTAAATATGTCTAGGGGCTACTGCCCTGTACAGTCAGCCTTCTGTGTTTACGGATTTCTGCATCTGCGGATTCAACCAACCTCACATGGAAAATGTTCAGGAAAAAGTTCCAGAAAGTTCCGAAAAGCAAAACTCGGGTTTGCCGTGCACCTCACAGGCAGATACTGCGTGTTTTACGTATTGGAGGTCAGTTGCAGCCCTTCTTGAAGCAAGTCTCCCAGCGCCATTTTTTCAGCAGCATTTGCACACTTCACGTCTCTGCGTCACATTTTGATAATTCTCACGATATTTTAAACTTTTTCTTTACTAACGTTTATTATGGTGATCAGTGATCTTTGAGGTTTTACCGTTGCAAAAAGATTATACGACTCCCTGAAGGTTCTGATGATGGTTCGCATTTTTTAGCAATAAAGTATTTCTTGATTAAGGTATGTGCATTTTTTAGACATAATGCTGTTACGCACTTAATACACTACCGTAAACGTAACTTCTGTATGCACTTGGAAACCAAAAAATGTGTGTGACTTGATTTATTGTGATACTTGCTTTATTGCAGTGGTCTGGAACCGAGCCAGCAGTATCTCCAAGGTCTGCCTGTATATAGTGTTTATATTGTGTACAACTATTGACATAGCATTTACATTGTATTAGGTAGTATAAGTAATATAGAGACGATTTAAACTATACAGGAGGATATCCGTAGGTTATATGCAAATACTACGCCATTTTATTTAAGGTACTTGAGCGTCGGCGGGTTTGGGTATCCACGGGGGTCCTGGAACCAGTCCTCCAGGACACCAAGGGTCGACTACAGTGCATCTAATTTATTTAACTTTGATACTGTCTTATATTTTGTCCCTTCTTGTTACATTGAGTTTTAGTGAAAAACATTTTTTTTCTTTTCCTTACTGGGAGGAGGTGAACAGGGGGGATCCTTGCTAAGCAGGAAGCACGTCTTTTGACGGTCCGGGGGGCTGTGTACGTGGTGCTCGTCCCCCCAGTGTGGGTATATAAGGCTTCCACGTATAGACCATGTTGCTGAACTTGACTTCCTGGTGACTGGAGTGTGCGTAATTACGTGTTAGTTTCCCATATCACTATAGGAGGAGTGGAATCTTCTGGCCAGAGAACTCTGTAGATATCAGTGTTCCAGTCAATAGAGGTTTGCTTTGAACTGTTGCCTTTGGGAACAGTATTCCAGAAGAAAGGCGGTTTGAGCCTTCTTTTGCCTTGCAGACTCTGTTAGATAATTGTGGTGGATGGCGGTTGTATCCGAGGCAGTGTTGCTGCCTGTCATGGGTAATAAATGACAATAAGGAAACCATCTTTCGCTGAACTGTTGGTGGGAGAACTGCATTTAAAAGGCAAAATTTCTGAGGGAAATGATGGGAATTCCATTTCCCTGACACATTTTATGCTTTTTCTTCTTTTTCAAAGAATCCATCCTTAAAGACTTCTGAAGCCCAACAAGATACAGCAGTGGAAGTGATCTAAGATATTGACCATTTCCTCCTAAATTAAAAATGAAGCAAAATAAGGGAACAAGCATAAAAAGAAAAATTGAGAAGAGCTTGAATAACAATTTAGGCCTATACAACCAGTGATCTAAACTTCCTCTATTCCAGGCCTAAGTTTTGATCTTCCGACGTCTACATCCACTTGAGGATTACGAATATTAGGTTGGCGAATCGACTGTTGCAGAAAGAGAGCGCGAGAGTGCAGGGCAGGTAGTTTTCCTGTGAGTGACACGGGTGAGAAGTTCTCACACGCACAGTTCACTTGGTTTTGCTTTTTAAAGTGAGGCTACGCTGAACATGGTGGATTCCACAAGTCATCAGTCAGGAGGGCTGCCTTGAGCTCCGTGGGAGGACTCGGCTCTCCCCACTTAACCTCCTGCCAGGGAACCATGGTGATGAGGGATTAGCATCGGCAGAAGCCAGCAAAATAACCCTGGGCCCAGGACTTTTTGGAATCGGGATCACATTTAGAGGGAAAGGCTTATCCCATTTAGATGAGAGGTGCCCAAGGATTCTGGAAAGATGTAGAGCTAGGCCGATTTTTCAGGACTGTTGGAGAGGTGGAAAGCCATTAATTCAAAAACTGCATTTAAAAACAGAGAAAGACTAGCTGCTGGCAGCTGGAGATACGGACGGGACTCGAAGAGGGAGCGCAGGGCTGGAAGGAAGAGGTCTCCTTGGCAGCTGGCCTCCGAAAAGAAGGGCAGCATCGGGCTGTACGAGTCTCCAAATGGTTGCCGAGCGCCTCGCCAAGTACAAAGTGGGTTCTCCAATGCTCCCTCGCTTAGAGTCGGAAGACAGAATCGTTAGATGAAGCCCAGCTTTGCCAGTCTCACTCTCCACCTGCCAGGGCCTGCCGACGCGGCCTGCAGTTTATTTTCCCTGGGATTGAGTTGTCTGCAGTGTCCATATCCACTGAGTGAGGCCAGAGGGGAGAGGGCAGGGGTCAGAAGTGGGTGTGCGCAGATGCCTGGCTCTTACTCCATTTCCAAGGTGACTTATTTTAAAAGATTGTAAAGGTTTTTCACTAAATTAAATTGAGCTCAGTATTTCCAAAGAAAACTGGGGAAGAGTTCTGTACGCCACCTGCCCACCACTCAGTAGCAGAGTTGCTCAGTGAAGCCCACGGATCTCACAGGCCTGGAGCCTGAAAATGATGCCGCCCTTCTTTCCGGAGGCCAGCTGCCAAGTAGATCTCTTCCTTCCAGCCCTGCGCTCCCTCTTCAAGTCCGGTCCATATCTTCAGCTGCCAGCGGCTGGTCTTTCTCTGTTTTTAAATACATTTTTTAAATGTAAAATATACATAGCAAAATTTACCATCTTAACCATTTTCAAATATACCGTTGAGTGATAACTACATTGACATTTTTTGTGCCCCCATCACCACTATCCAGCTCCAGAAGTCTTTTCACTTACAAAACTGAAACTCTGTGCCTGTCAAACAGTAACTCCCCATTCCCCTCTCCGGCCAGCCCCTGGCAACCAGCATTCCACTTTCTGTCTCTGACTGATCCAGCTACCTCCCATAGTGGAATCATACAGAATTGTTTCTTTGTGACTCTGGCTGATTTCACCTAGCACAGTGTCCGGTGTTTGTCCATGTTGCAGCACGTGTCAGACCTTCCTTCCTTTTGAAAGCCGAATAATACTCCATTGTACGCCACATTTTGTTTCTCCATGTGTCTGTTGATGGACTCTTGGATTGTTTCCACCTTTCGGCTGCCATTTTCTTTTTGTTTGTTTGTTTTTTGCGGTACGCGGGCCTCTCACTGTTGTGGCCTCTCCCGTTGCGGAGCACAGGCTCCGGACGCGCAGGCTCAGCGGCCATGGCTCACGGGCCCAGCCGCTCCGCGGCATGTGGGATCTTCCCGGACCGGGGCACGAACCCGTGTCCCCTGCATCTGTGTGTGTGTGTAAACCAGCCTTTCTGAGAGGCTCGTAATGTGCTTCCCTTGCTCGCGCACAGCTTTCTATGTCTCTTTCAAGACTGAGCTGGGATCCTGCCTTCTCTGTAAAGTCTCCCCAGGTCTTCCTCAGCTGGAACTGATCTATTTCTTCTCTGAAATCCTACAGCGGTTATTGTCAGCAACCATCTTTTCGGCAGTGAATCGTGCACAGTTTTATGACAACTCTCCCACCGTCTAGAACTGTTACTGAGACATTTCACTTAACTTTTCACAATGATCTCTTCCTGCTCTAACAGGATGATTAACTCCATGAGAGCATGTGTGTCTCGTGTATCTTTGTACCCACCGCCTTCCATTCCACCCACATCTTTGCATCGTACCTTACACAGATGTGTTTAATATTTCCATTTGAAAATTATGGACCTGATTGCACTTTAATTCAGTGAAGCGGCTGATCAGGAGCCAACTTCCTAGATCATTTTTTCCCGATTTCCTCCTGAACAGCCTGAAGAAATATGGTCAAACAGAATGCAAGAGAAAGAAGTCTTCCTGTTAGCATCCAGGGTTAACGGGCACATTTATCTTTGAGAGAGAAGGGAGATTATTATTTAAATGTCTTATTTTTGGCTTCTGTGTTTCAGTTAAAGCATGCTTACATATGGTTTTGGATTAGAAGGTTGGCAATAATATACACACTTGCCAAGACCCTAGAGATGATGTTTCCATTTAGACCCTTCTGATTAGAGGACGGCTTGACCTTTACAGGTCTTAAATCACTATAGACTGCTCACTGTTGCAGGGATGCTTTATTTTAACTTTTGTTAATGAAAATTGTTACATCTTTGGTATTGTTAAAAATGCCATTTGGTCCAGGTTTTAGATGGGCATTTTGGGATTGCTTCCCCTGGCACAGCAGTGCATGGCATGCAGCCTTTTGTGTTCATTCTCCTGCCCTTCCCCTGTTTTTCTTGAAGAAGCAGTCATCAGCAATATATGCAGCTATAAGTAACAGACACCTGACTCTCAGCGGCTTAAACAAAAAATATATTTTTCTTACATAATAACTGCATTTGCTGGAGTTAGTTCAGCTACTCGATGATGTCGGCAAAGATGTAGGCTTTTTTTTTTTTTTATTTTAACTTGGCTTTCTTTAGCATTATGTCTTAAAGCTTGTTTTGTCAAGCTCCAAGTGTCCCCTTAAGTACAAGAAGGGGGAGATGGGAGGTGGGGCAAGCAAGAGACTTCTCCCCTCTTGCCTGTCCTTTTTATCAGGAAAGCAGAAGCTTTCCCAGAAGCTCCCAGCTAATATTCCCTTATGTCTCATTGGCCACAAGTGGGTCAGTTGTCCCCTTAGCTGCAAGGGAGGCTGTCAGGGTGCTTGCATTCCAAGTTCTGTAGTGGAGTCTGCAAGGGAGAAGGAGGTTAGTAGCAGAAGCTACGAATGATTTGGGCCTTACTTGAGAAATTGCATAATGGTCTAATTATGTAATTTCTACTCAACTGCTGTTCACATACTAGGTGTTAAAGTATTAATTGAGTTGAAAAGTGATACCTCCTTCACAGGAAGTTTGTGAACTTTTGTAGAAAAGGGAGGAGTATTTTAATAGCCATTTCAGAAAATTGTAAACACTCTTCTTTGATAACACACCAGAAGTTGGTAAGTGATAGTTTCTTAAAGCATAGCTGCTATGTAAAGTATGAAACCACATCAGAAATGAACATTTCCTGTTAACTTACATGGAAACCCACTGGTCTGTCTTGTACTTTGAATTGATGTTTTACCTGTGCGTGCTGTTATAACATGCCTTGGTCATTTGGAAAATCCCGGTTCACTGAGTTATGTAGATCTTCCACATGTTGACTCCTCTCATGGTACAGTATCCAAAAATCACTTTTATAAATATCACAACTGATCTCATTCGAAAGATCCTTTAAGTATTGGGAAGCTGTCAAACTCATGGCGCCAGACAAGTTTACCGAAACTCTACTTTTATCTTAAAAGCTTGACCTTTAGCATTTCTTCTTCCTTGATGCCCTGAGTTCTAATGAAGACTGGGACCGCTTTCTGGGGCCTGCTTGTTCCTTGCTTCCTTTTCATTGAGTGGGAACAGTGGTGTTTCTGTCTAAGCCCCACGAGGCTGATTGGCCCTCTTCTTGGTAGAGTTAGAGATTTTAATTACCCGCGGCAGCCCTCGAAGAGGTGATAAGCGACAGGGCATCACCACTTGGACAACACAGGTCGGCACTGATTAGCGCGGCTGGTTAGAGCCACGACTAATGAGGCCGAGGTCACGGACTCGGCCCCGAAGCCCAGGCAGCCCGGCCACCCTCCAAATCGCCGCCCCGCCGCGTCAGCTGCCTCCGCAGATGCCCGCTGCCTTCTGGAAGGGGGCCAGGGAGGCGCGAGCCAGCAGCCAGCAAGGGCTCCTTTCGTTTAAAACCAAACAAAATAAGAACAGGGTCTCTAATGCGCCACCCCCGGCGATCCCTCTCTAGGAATATCAGACTTAATTACTTACATTTAATTTGTTAGCCATTGGCTGGTGAATTTTTTAAAAACCCGATGATTAATTAGCATTCTTATAATAAGCACCATTAAGATCTATTAATGAGAGTTGCGATGGATCAACGATTTAATTTTCTTAATAAAATGAATCGGGAAAGTATTGTTTAGGAGGGACTCCATACTGCGAGCATATGCTCTCTGCCTGTTTTGTGACCTTGATTTGTTTTGCGAGCCAGAAATGGAGCGGAGGATAAGCTGATTGCGGTACGTCCGCCAGCAGCTCTGACTTCCCAGAGCGAAGCCGGGCTGCGCGCGAGGACAGCGGAGTGTTCACGCAGCTCGCAAGCACCACAAGCTAAGGAGGGCGAAGCCCGCTGCAGCCTGTCCTGTCCCTTTCCTGCTGCATCCCCGGTGACGCTCACCGAGACAGGCTGACCGCAGCCTGTGACCCACGTCACACCCAGGACAAGTGGGAGGAGGGTGCAAACTGGCTTCAGAAACGTGCCCGGCCAAAGCGCACCTGTCGGTAAATCCAGCGCTTTGCTGCCGGGTATGAACGTCCGTCTTCATGTCACGTCTTGATCAAGCAGCCACCCGGGAGGGAAGGCTCCAAAGGGCAGGAGGTACAGAGCAGCACCGTGACACGTGCCTGCCCCGAGCCCCCAAACAGCAACAGCGCCCGGCTGGCTTTCAAAGCGTCGCGGCGCGTTCTCCCGGGGCGACAGGTGCGCGGCTCGGATGCGATTCAGCGAGGGGCTCCTTGCCCGTCACCGACCGTCGGGCTGTAGAGGGCCGGCTGGGCGGGACGCGGAGGTGGCGGCCCGGGCCGGGGCCCAGAGCTCCGGGCTCAGCAGCCTGGACGCGGGACCCGGAGCCCGCGCAGGTCCCGAGAGCCCGGCCCCCGCCCCCGCCCTGCTGCCTGGGGAGCCCAGTCTGAGTGAGTAGCGGATCGTCTGCCTCAGCCCCCGAGGGTGGCGCCCGTGAACGTGGCGCGCGCGGGCGCTGGCTGCGCTTTGGCCCAGCTGGGAAGTCGGCCGGGCCCGGCGCAGGCAGCCCGGGTCCCCGCGGGCCGATGCTTTTCCCACGTGCTTTCGTGCGGTCCCTCCGCGGGGCGGGGATGATGCTTCAATTCAGACTCGCTCAGCCAGGGCTCTTCAGAGCCTCACTGTGGGGGGACGGGCGCCCTGCCTGTGACGGCTCCCTCCTCCTGCCTGTCCTCTCTTCCACACGGCCGTGCCGTTGCTCGCCGGCCGAGTGAGTTGTTAGTGTCCCCCGGCTGCGGTCGGCAGGCTTCCACTCCGGCGGGGGCGGCAGCGGCCCTGCAGGGAAGATGCGAGGCTCCTGGAATGCCCGCGTGGTGCCCGTGCGCTTGGAGCCTTGGAGCTCCGTGTGAATCTGCGGCCGTGGTGCGCAGCCTCGCACAGCGGTTGCTGAAGAACGTCAGAGTTGACAGTCTTCTTCTGTTCTTCAACTGTCCACTTACCCAGGCTTCTGCAGCCTCAGAACTAGAACCGGGATGAAAATGCAGGCTTCCCGACTCCGAAGGCCTCGCCAGGATCCTGGGCCGAGTCACACTGAGCTAAGGCAGGCACGCGGGACTCTGCGGACCCCACGCGCCGCTGGGTTTCCAGCCTCCCTCCGAACCTCCTGTTCCTGGTGCTCTGACCTTGCTGTGGCCTCTGTTTTGTTTCTCGGACATTCCTTCCCAGGTCAAGGCTGCCGCACTTGCTATTTTTCCTTCCTGGGTGGGAGCTTCCTCCCCCAGCCCTTGCCATCGCTGAACGCAGCTCAAGCCTTGCTCTTCAGAGACGCCAACCCTGACTACCTGCTCCCCCGTGGCCTCAGCCTCCAGTTACCTATACCCCAGCCTGGCAGGGGTCGTGTTGTGTCACTCCTGGAAGCCCCATCCTCTGGGTTCTCTGTGAATGACGTCCCTACAGTCGTGCCACAGAGTGGTCCTTGGAAGCTTTCCTATCTTGGGGTAGGGCTGATCATGGCCAGGCCAGCTGCAGCGGAGGCAGACTGCCCAGTTCCAGACCCTGAACTCAGATCCTTTGCTGGGGTGCGGCAGGTGCTGGGGGACAGGCCAGCCACAGCTTTGGAGACACAGTGCGGACTCACAGTTGCGCCGTAATTGGGGCAGGTGGTGATGGGAGGGAGGGAAGGCCACAGGTTTTCCAAGAGGCAGTGAGCAAGCGAGGGGACCAGCCCACGGTGGGGACCACGGGAGGCTCAGAGGAGCCAGGGAGGGGCGCCAGGAGCGGGGGTCTAAGTGAGCAGCAGGGAGAGACTGTGGGCAGGTGACAGAGCCCCAGTCCCCCGGGCAGGACCGCAAGAGGGGAACCGCCGGAGCACGGCAGGCAGGCCCCCTGTCCTCAAGGGGCTGGGCTGTCGGGCAGTGACCTCCTCGCCAGAACTGGGACCCGACCTCAGTCACCGGGACGAGCCAGGGGCTCAAGCTCCCGAGTCCCTGTCTTAAGGACTGTCCTTCCTCCAGTATGTCAAGAAGCTCTGCTCAGGGGTAGGAAGCCAGGAGGACGTGGACTCGACACAGTCCCGGGAAGGCGCCGGGAAGAGCTTATTACAACTGAGAACCATATATGGAGAAAAAAATAAATCTGATCGTTTGATGCATTAAATACAGTCATTTTTCCCCTGAACATTTACTTGCATTACATCCTCCTGGAACGGTGTGTCAGAAGAATACATAACCCCACCCCCCTTTTTCTTTTCAAATAACAATTTTTCCCAATGACACAGAAGAAAGGATTCCCGAGTTGGCTCAGGGCTCCCATGGCCTGGTGTACGGCCTCTCACACAGAAACCTCATCAGGAAAACCAGAGTTCACTCCGTCCTACTGACACCCCCTCCCTCTCTTGAGATTTAAACAAGGACGTGTGAGGCAAACAGAGATTCTCGGTAGAAAAGTCTCACGAAAATTGGTGCAAAGTGTGATTTTAAATATCTGGTGCCCAGGGGTGAGGCGGGAGGGAGGGATGAACACGTGGATTTTTAGGGCAGTGGAACTACTCTTAATGATAAAGCTGGATACTTCTGTCAAACCCACAGAATGTACAGCACAAAGAGTGACCCCAAGTACAAACCATAGGCCTTAGTTCATAATCACGTATCAGCATTAGATTATCAGTGGTGACAAATGTGCCGCGCTAATGCAAGATATTAACAACAGGAGAATTTGTGTGCATGGCTTCTAGGGGGAGAGAACTGAGGGATAACATGGGAACTCTACTTCTCGCTCAATTTTTCTGCACATCGAAAACTGCTTTAGTGGCTTCCCTGGCGGTCCAGTGGTTGAGACTCCGCGCTTCCACTGCAGGGGACGCAGGTTCCATCCCTGGTTGGGGAACTAAGATCCCACATGCTGTGCAGTGCGGCCAAAAAAAAACGTCCTAAAAATAAGATCTGACATTTAAAAAAATCTAAACTTCCAGCTATAAGATAAATAAATACTAGGGATGTGTATGATATGGTACAATAAGATAAATAGAATTGATATTGCTGCTGTACATTGCGTACGTAAGTTGTCAAGAGAGAAAATCCTGAGTTCTCATCACAAGGAAAAACATTTTTTTCTTTCTGTTTAATGTTGTCTCTCTAGGAGATGATGGATGTTCACTAAACGTATTGTGGGCATCATTTCATGTTGTGTGTAAGTCACATAATTCTGCTGTACACCTTACACTTACACAGTGCCGTATGCCAATTATATCTCGAAACTGGAAGAAAAGAAACCTAAAAAAAGGTGGCCAGGTCACAATGAACAATTTGAGTGAGAAGCCACTCAGAAAAGTACAAAAGGGCCAGAAAGAAAGGGCACATGCACCCCGTTTCCTTTGCTACTTTCTACACCATAAGGATGGACGTACTCGGATGAGAAACCCTTGTTGCGTTTGCACGACGATGATAGTAATGAATTATGAGTTTTCTGAGGCGGATAGGTGTACAGATATCCAAACAAAGGAACAAAAATCACCAAAGTTAGGTATCAGGATCTCCTTCACGTTCTATGGTCCTTTTGTCTGCTGGGATCTCTTTCTCCCTAGGTGTGAAATAGAGACAAGTTAGATGAGTTTCCCCTTCTAGTATATTTAAAAGAGGATCTTGGAGTCAAGCAAAATTGGAAGAAAAAAGTTGGAACTAGAAAGGATAGTGCTGGGTGAAATTCAGCAGAGGGGCTCCATAGTGAAACAGACTAAGGGTGGTGAGGAGTGTGACGGTTGAGGGAAAAATGGAGAAAAAAATAGTTATTCTTGAAGGCCTGAAATAGGCAAAAGTGGAGACATTTAAAGGGATAGGAGCCCCGGGGAGAAATAAGTCAAGGACAGCACGGAGGAGAGGGTACAGCTTCTTAGGAGAATAGAGAGTGGTCAGTCCTTTCAGGAGGAGCCGGATGGGGTTCCGGGGTAGGTGGACCGGCCCCAGTGCTGCTATCATGTCTGAAATGACCCCTTCACGAAACACCGCCCACAGCCATGTGCACGGCGGCACTGGTCACGGTAGCCAAGAGGTGGAAGCAGCCCAGGGGTCCGTTGATGGATGGGTGGATAAACAAGCTGTGGCATCTCATTGCAATGGAATATTATCCAGCCTTAAAAAGGAAGGAAATCCTGACACCTGCTACAACACGGATGAACCTTGAGGATATTATGCTAAGTGAAGTAATCCAGTAACAAAAAGGCAAATACTGCATGATTGCACTTATACAAGCTACCCCGGGTAGTTAAAAATACATAGAGACAGAAAGTCGCAGGGTGGTTACCAGGAGCCCAGGGCAGTGGCGATGGGGAGGTCGTTTAATGGATACAGAGTCTCAGTTTTGCAAGACGAGAAAACTCTGGAGGATACACTTCACACCACTGAACTGTGCACTTAGACCTGATTAAGATGGTCAATTTTACGGTACTCGTGCTTTACCACAATGAGAAATAAAACCAAAACAGCTGCCCCACCCCTGGAGTGGTCACCAGGGGCCACATCGTGAATTTTCTCATCATTTTGGAGGATCTTCTGAGCTGTGCTCCTGACTTGGCCCCGTCCCCAGCCCTGTCCCTCTCTACAGTCCCTCGGTCCCCAGCCATCCTTGCTCTCAACTCAAGGATCCAAGGAAGCACATGCTCAGCTTCCTGGTTATGCCTTGTTTTCTCTGCCCGAGGGTCTCGGGCTGTCTCAGGAGGACGGCCCTGCATTGCCCCGTTCCCTAGGACCCCGCAGTACAGACTGCCCCCCACCGTGAGTGCCCCTTAGCTCCCTGGGCCTCTCACCCCGCCCTCGTTGGCATACGTACAATTGTAACACGACTGTGCAGGGAGCAGGGCTTGCTCTGGACCCCGTGCTCCCGGGAATTCGAGGCACAGCCGAATTTCTATTATCACTTAGTAACTGGAGTTTTGCAGGCTTGGGATTACTGCTAACGGAAAGCAAATGGGCTACGAATCAAGAGATAAGCCCTTCAACAGCCAGCACCACTCGGTAAAGCAGAGAGGCTATCGTGGCACTTTACGTGCCTAGAGATCATCGTTTGTCGAAAGATTTGCAAACTCCTCACTAGCCCAGAAACACGATGCCCCGCTAGGCTGTCCAGCGGCCCGGACCGGCCCTGCCTGGCGGGAGCAGCTAAGTGCCTGCCCAGCAGGGAAGCACGGCTGGCTGCCCGAGGCCCAGGCGCACCTCCTTGGCAGGGGAGAGATTTAATTTTGTCTTCACTCTCTGTCTGGCACCCAAACCTCAGAGAAGCCCTCAGAGCCCAAAGCCCTTCCGTATGCCCCTCCCTAGACTCCCTCAGCCTTGTCGCCCACCGCGGCCCAGAGAACAGGCGGTGACAGGCCTGGGACAAGGCTGCTGCAGGCGAGGGGCCCTGCACAGTGGCTCTTGACTCTGGGAGAGAGAAGTGGCTGTAAAGACTGACGTTTCCCGGGGTTTGCTGACCTCTGGTCTCCGGGCTCGTCTTGCCCTTTCTCCTCCGGGGAGAGTGTCAGCCCATCATACATTTACATGAGGGGCCTTTTCTCCACAGATCACATCACCCCCTCTCCAGTTGCTAAAAGGCAATTTAATATGCAGAAGCTCTGCTAGAACAGCATTAGGTTATGACACGAGGAAATGGAAAAAAAAAAACAACAACACAACAACCTAAGCCCACCCTCCGCCCTTCAGTCGTCCTCTGAGAGTGACTTGGCCATTGCTCAAGGACGGAGCAGGTGTGCTGTGCTCCTGGGCTCAGCCAACGGGAGGGAAACAGAGGCAAGTTCAGCTGTTGGCCAAAGGCTGTCAGGACTCACGTGAGTTCTCAAGCTCAAGTCGCTCCCGGGGCTGCAGGGGCTCGTGTTTCCGCTCCCTCGGGTGCAGTTGCTGAGACATTTGCAGACCCCCTCCTGGAGGCGCCCCTCAGCCCCGCCCCTCAGCGGTAACTTCCTCACTCAGCCATTAAATGTCACTGCAGCCCTTTGCACAGGGGACAGAATCTACATCTAGCCGTAAAGAAGGTGGTGAAATGAAAGATGTTGTGAAATGACATTGTTTTCCAGCAGGTTTGTCATATCTCCTGCATGGAGGAAAATTGCTTTCTGTAAATCTTGGTCCAACAGAACAAAAACACCTATTTCTTTCCAGTTGGGGAGACAGCCATCCTCACGGGCATAATGAAGGTATTGTACGCTGTGACTTTTACAAAGCCTGAGGGAACCAATCTGAAATCTTGACAGATATGATCTTTCCAGGATGCACTGTTCGGTGATGGTGGCGAAAGACCTCAATTAGTTTATGAGCGAGGACAGTGGGCTGTGACCCCTTGTGCAGAGTCTAGGTGGAGCTGTCCCTGTCTGCATTTATGTTCTGGTAATTTAAAAAGATTTATATTAAGCTTTTCTTTCATTTTGAGAGTAGATTAAAATTCTAATGGAAACCATTTGTATGCATTTGTTGAATTGAATAGTATTTATGGCTGTGTTAAAAAAAACGTTGCAAAATTCTGCTGATAATGAAGTCAGTGAAGCAAGAATAAGTGTAAAAACAGGAAGAGAAGCTGAATGGAAACCGCACTGTATTAAACAAGTGTAATGAGGGAGCCGAGCCGGGTAGCGCGAGACTGGGATGAGGCCCCGGAGTGGGATAGGTTTCCTTATTTAGTGTAAGGTTTTTATAGCTCTTTTATAACTTAAAACCAAATTTACATTTCGAAATAGGCCAGATCGGGCCTCACAAACCCCATGGCCATGTCACCCTTTCCCATCATTCTTGAACCTGTGCCAGTGTCCAGGACACACGGGAAGGAAGAAAAATCTAAGCAGCGACCCGGAGAAAAGATGCTGATCCCAGGAAAAGCAGACACTGCGCGTAAGAGGCCAGAGGTTGGCAAGTAAGGGGCAAATCTGAGCTTAGGAGCGTCAGGCAGGTGGCAGGGAGGTTGCCCCCAGCACCTTCTGGGTGGGACCAGGGACATCCCGGTACTCGGATCTGTCCGTGCACCCCTGGTGTCCACGTTCGTTGCCGTGGCCACTTGACCGGTACCTGGACTTGGAGACCGCAGTCACCTCTGTGGTGAAGGGCAGGGAGCGCTCAGCGGCCTTTGGCCAGCCGCGAAACGAGTGCCAATGACGTGACGACCTGCGAACACAAGCAAGCACGAGGCTTTCCCTCTGTCACCTTCTCCAGGGGACAGAAGCTCAGGCCTCCCATCTTGCTGGGAAGGCAGAGAAAGCTGACGTCCTGTCAACATCCATCTCAGAACCGACAGAGGGCATTTCACCAGGAAACTCACATTTTTCTCAGAAACAGCATCTTAGAGTCAGGGAAACACCAAGCATGATGGTTAACAGCTCTAAGCGAGAAGATGGAAATTTCCTGAGAGCCCACACTGCTCTGCTCCTGGGCTGTTGTTCTTTCCTCCCAGTTGTAAGCATATTCTTTAACAGAGTTACACGGATGTCATAAAATGCCTTACAATGCATCAGAGCGGAATTGTGCGTTAGCGAATTTCACAGATGTAAAGCTGTGTTGCTGTCAACAAAAGCCTGCGTGGAAAATCAGGGGTATCTTAAGAAAGAACCGTCTTCTCTCAAAATTACACCACAGCCGGAAATGCGGATGTCCCCACACCGCCCAAAGCACAGCCCTGCGAGTCTCACCGGCCTCAGAGTCTGGGCACTTCTCCTCTATTTAGTTCACGTTGCCTCTGTGAGGCTAAAAAATGGGTCTCTCGGGTCACTGTGTACCCCCGGCACCCAGCACAGTTCCTGGCACACAGAAGGTGCTCAACGCATCTTTGCCGAGCTAAACATATATGTTCTAGGGCCCAGGGGAGATGCAACATGAGTGAAACAAGCAAGGTTCCTGCTGGTCCCAGGCTAGAAACCTCAGCCCGGGGGGGTGGTGTCTGCACCTTAGGAGGCATCCAGCTCAGGTCCTCAGCCTAAGTTTGTTACTAGTGACAAGTTTTCAACATTTACTTTTCTATTAACTGCCCTTCACCCCCAATGTCAGAACACAACTTTATATAATTGAATAGAAACCCAGGGCTTCCCTGGTGGCGCAGTGGTTAAGAATCCGCCTGCCAATGCAGGGGACACAGGGCCGAGCCCTGGTCCGTGAAGATCCCACATGCCGCAGAGCAGCTAAGCCCGTGCCCCACAACTACTGAGCCTGCGGTCTAGAGCCCTCGAGCCACAACTACTGAGCCCACGTGACACAACTACTGAAGCCTGCCCACCTAGAGCTCCGCAACAAGAGAAGCCCGTGCACCGCCACGAAGAGTAGGCCCCGCTCGCCACAACTAGAGAAAAGCCTGCACGCAGCAACGAGGACCCAACACAGCCAAACATAAAAGTTAATTAATTAATTAAAAAAATAGAAACCCATAAGCCAGTTGCTAGAAGTTTTACATACTTTTGTCCTCCTTGGATTCCCGAATTAATCCTGGAAAGCAGGTGACATTATTATTATCATCATCTCGTTCACAAATGAAAAAAGAGTCGTGGGGAGATTTAATAGCTCACCTATTGTCGTATAACTACTATGCAGGAGAGGAGAATTTGATTTCATGTTTGATTCCAAGCCCAGTTTGCAAGTATTGGCTGGACATCGGTGCCTGGCACCGTGCTCGGCAGGGTTGGGGGTGTCACAGTACATTGTCCCTGCCCTCAAGAAGCCCAGAAACCGATAAGGAAAGCCCTTCATAAGCAAAAAAGAAAAGAAAAGGTTGCATAGGATGCCAAGCATTATCCTAGTGGGATGTGTGGAAACTCGCTTGGCCACACCAACTCAACAGGGGAGGTAGTGGATGGCATCAGGTTTTCCACCGGAAGGGAACTTGAACTCGTTCTTGGAAGATGAATATTTTTGCCAGGACCGCTACAGGAATACCAAGGCAGGTAAAGTCTGTGCTCAAAAGTCACCTTATCTGTGAGGGTGTCCCTGACTCCCCCATATAAAGAGCAAACTCACGCCCATTCGGCCACAGCACCCTGAGCCTGTTTTGCTTCTTTTCGCCCGGCACTCAACATATACAACACGCCCCATGTATTAGGCTGAATGGTGGCCCCCCCAAATGTCCATGCTCTCATCCTCAGAGGCTGTGTATATGTTAGCTTACACGGCAAAATGAACTTGACAGATATGGCTACATTAAGGATCTTGAGATGGGGAGATTACCCTGCATCATCCAGGAGCACCTGACGGAATCGAGTCCTTATAAAAGGGAGGTGGGAGTTCAGAGGAGAGAAGATGCCCTTCAGCTTGTCTTGAAGATGGAGGAAGCTTCTAGAATGTGGGAGGCCATGAGTCACTATTAGATGCTGAAAAAGACAAGGATGTGGATTCTGCCCTGCGTTTTACTTCTCTCTTCTCTTTCCTAAGTCTGAGGTCCTTCCATCTCTGGAGGCTGGAGGTCCACCCTCCTCTGGATTCTAGGGTTTTCCCGCCTCTGGAGTCTGGGGTCCTCCTGTCCTCTTGTGCCCCTCGCCTGTGAATCGCCTGTAGTGGCCCCTACCTTTTTGCTTTTTTGCCTGTTTAGCCCCTAAAACAATTTTGAAACAGTGTGTATCTCTTCACACATTTTTAGGTAAATAGCTCAAAATTTTAATTATATGTTTAAATCATTTTAAAAGATTTATTTTCCTGCATATTTTATATCGTCTACCTGCTTTAAACACATATTGTATTAAAATCTTGGAGCAGCAGATTTTAGCTCATCCAATTCATGAAACCAAAATGACAAAGCCAGTCTTTGCTCTCACATCAATCAGCGAAATCAGACATCATTTGGTAGAAGATGTATCAGTCCCCATGACGACCACCTCAGCTCTGCATTTGAATCTTGGCCTCAGCTGGAGAGAGGCAGCCGGTGGGCAGAGATGGATGCAGGCAGAGGGATGGGGCGCTGCCTGGGTTCCTTGTACAGGTGAACTGCTCCCGTCAAAGCGTCTAGAGATCTCCTTGCCTCGCCCTCAGGGCGTCCTCAGGAATAGTGCATTCTGGCATTGTCCCTTTTTTGGTGTCCTAGAAATGTTGACACTCCAGAGCGATTCAGGATGAGTGACGGGAAGGTTTTCTTTTTTTCCCCCCCCCAGTTTTATTGAGATATAATGGACACACAGCGCTGTATAAGTTTAAGGTGCCCAGCATAATGATTTGACTTCCATACATCATGAAATGGATGGATCCGTTTCAGGAAGTTGAGAACCTGGAAGTGGATTCCCCGAAATCTGTGTAGGCTTTGGTTTCCCTGAAGACTCATGAAATAACGAAAGGGGCTTATTATTCCCTCCCTGATTAACCTCTTGATATCAGTCACGCCGCCAGCACTTTTCAGTTCTCCAGTCACCAGAGAGTCCCTGAGAACCTACCACACGCCAATACCGTGCCAGCTGTCAGGGACAGCCAAGCCACGGTTCCTGCTCCGTCTGCAGAAGCAGCAAAAGGGGACAAAGGCAGGATCGTGAAAGAGACAGGGAGCCCAGAGGGGAGAGCCCAGCTCAGCGGGGTGGCGGGCGTGCCCAGGGGGCCCAGGCGGGCTTCCCAGGGAGATGTGTCCTCTGAGGCTGGAGGGGCGGGCCCGAGAGACCACAAGAGAAGGGGAGGGACGTGTGAGAGTGGGGAAGGGCTCTGCGGGCCCAGGAACCAGCATGGGCAGGGGCTCGGCAGCTAGAGCGGGAACACGGAGGAATACAACGGTCCATCCATCCGACAAAGAGCAGGCAGTAATAAGGCCCTTTCAGTCCACTGCCTGCAGCGCACAGAGACAGAAATATCGAGGCCACACACTAAAACTAGTGACTGGCATTGAATTATGATTCCAGCGTCTCAGCAGGAAGGCCGGAGCCGTGACCTCTCTTCATGAGACGTGCTGTCTATTCTAGCAGTTTTTGATTTCAAAGCATTTAATCGCTGTCAATTAATTAAGCCTCTAAAGGTGCAAAAGTGCAAAGTGGACTTATCTCCATTTCAGAAAGGCAGAGCGTCAGTCCAACGAAACCCTACGGTCTGCCTGAGACTGGCTCCAGCCCGGCATCAGGGGCCCACGGTGGCGACAATGGCCACACTGCCCCGCTCGCCCCTCGGGCCCTGACTAATAGAGTCACCAGGTGCGCCCGTGAAGAGGGGGCCCAGCCCTGCCCAGCCGGCCACCTGCCCGTCGGGGGGTGGCAGCAGCCTGGAGCTCCTGTTCTTGCCTTTGCTTTTCTTTGCACAGCAATGCCAGTCCCAGGAGAAGACTGCTTTCCCAAGAGGAGCTTAAGCTTTTTGGCTTTCGTTTTAAATACGCCTTGCTTTACTTTTTTTTTTTTTCTTTTCACTTCACAGAGATAAGTGAAAATCCCACAGGTGGTGGTCCTCACCAAAAGGACAGGAGAACCGAGGCCTTGCCGAGGACGCAGGGAGAGAGTTGACCAGGTGGCCCGTCGCACGCGCCCTCGGTCAAGGACACAGGTGTGCACGGGGCCACCTGCAGGTCGGTGGGAGGGGCCGGGAGGATGCCTGGAAAGCTGCGTATTTGAATGGAAGGTCTCCAGGGCACGGCAGCGGCAGTGGCTTTTGCCATTTTGTCTTGTAAGGGCTGTCAGCTGGCGTGCAGCAGGCACCTGCTTTAATTCGGGGTTTGCTGGAGCAGCTGCCTTTTGGACGAGGGAGTGAAGTCCCCGACTCCCGGTGGCCGTGCTCGCCTGTGTGTGGCACTCAGGGCCGCGGTCTGCCAGAACGCTGTCGCTGGCACAGGGCCTAGGGAGGGGCGTCCCTTTAGCCAGAAAGATGCATTTTTCTTCTTTTGGCTTCCGAGCTGCAGGAGAGCAGCCTGACTTCTCAGCTTTAGCCAGCAGAGTTGGGCCACCTGCAGTGTCCTAAGGCGGGCGCAGCCACGGGGCTGTGGGAGGAGTGCGCCAGGCGTGGGGAAGAGGGATGGCGGGCAGCTCTGCCACCTCTCGCCTCCAGATGCCTAGTCACTGTGCGTGCACCGGGCCCTTCACCCAGGGCCCCCTGGGAGACCGGCAGGTCCTGAAATAAAACATACGTCAAGCTTCCTTTTACGCCGTTCTCTTTGCTGTTTTTCAAGGCTATGACTAAGCGTCTCACGGCACACAACGCAGAGTAGGTGCTCAATAATTCCTCGCGTGGGTTAGCAAATTATGATCAACACGCTGGCCTTGGACTCAGTGTCCCAGAAAATAAGGGCTGCGACGTTTCAATATGCTCTGTGAATCCCTGGCATCCTGGAATAGGGATTTGCTCATACTTTTGATAATGATTATTAATAGTGTATCTGTGTTCTCTGATCTAAAACAATAATGGAATAGAGAGCTTGCAAATTTAGAACCATGTGTATTTATAAGGAAATCAGAGAATCCTGGAAAACACACCAGCTCAACCTAGACCCCTCAATCTAAAGGGCTACTAGAGGACACGTGAGCTTTCTTTCTCTGCCCCAATGTGAGTGGGAATATCTATCAGTTTCCTAGGCGCCATAACAAATGCCGCAGATGGCGGTGGGGTGAGGTGAGGGTGGAAGTTAAACGACAGGAGCTTATTGGCTCACAGGTGTCAGTGGGTTGGGTTGCCCATTCCCCCAGCTGCGGGTGCTTTGCTGGCCATCTGGGCTGTTCCGCGGCTTGGGGAGGCGTCACCCCAGGCTTCGCCTTCATCTTCACAAGGTTTCTCCCTGTGCGCGTCTGTGTGTAAAATTCCCCCTTTTATAAGGACGGCAGCCACACTGGATTAGGGGCCCACCCTCCCCCCGGTCTGACCGTATCTCAGCTTAACTAATTCTATCTGTAATGACCCTATTTACAAATCAGATCACATTCTGAGGTCCTGGGGGTTAGGAGTTCAACATGTAAATGGGCGGGGAGGCTCGGTTCTACCCACAGCAGAGCTTTCCCACAGCCTCCATAGAGGAAGAGAGAAGCGTCTAAGGGCCACTGTCCGAAAGGATCGAGGAGGGCGTGGAGGGAGATGGGGGGAGGGGGAGGGGAGAGGGAGGGGGAGGGGAGGGGACGGGAGGGGGAGGGGGAGGGGAGGGGGAGGGGAGGGGAGGGGGAGGGGAGGGGAGGGGAGGGGAAGGGAGTGGGAGGGGAGGGGAAGGGAGGGAGAGGGGGAGGGGCGGCCCCGGGGCGAGAAGCAGGGCAGAGGCAGCAGCGTCAGCGAGGGCTGCGTCCACGTGCTCGCTGAACGGCGCGCCTTCCTTCCTGCACTCTTCCTTCCGTCCTCGGCCCCCGCTGCTTGCCGGGCCACATACTAGATGGTGAGCACGAGTCCATCTTCTCAACGGCCTTCTAATTGGTAGATCAGTTGATCAATGGCTATCAATAGCCACTGATATGGCTGTTGAAATTAAATGAAAAATTCAGTTCTTCAGCCTCAGTCGCTATATTGCAAGGGCGGCTTGTGGTTGCCATTTTGAGCATCGCAGCTACAGAGCATTTCCAGTATCACAGAAAGTTGTATTGGACAGAGCCAGTCCAGAGGGTGGCACCTGGGACACGTGGTTGAGGAAGAAAGAAGCTGGACTGGAAGGAGTACGGAAATAGGTTGAAAGCGGGCGGAAGGGCCCCAGGTGGCCTTGAATTCCCACGGCACTCAAGTGAGTATGCAGGATTTAGAGATCCGTGAGGCAACCAATGGGCTGAGAGCCTGGGTGACAGGTCAGGTGACCTTGGAGTTGGCCTTTATCTCACAGCCCACTTCTGAGAAGTGTTCATTCATCATAGTGGGTGGCGCTCTGGAAATGTCCCCGGAACCTCCAGCTTGGGAAACACTGGCCCAAAGCAGAGCAGAGCAGAGGGAAGGGCGCCGACTGGCCGTTGCTCCCCTGAGGACCCAGAGAACTGCCGTCCAGGGCCCTCCATGAGTCTGGAGGAGGCAGTGAGGACCCGAGGCCCCTTCCTCGGGCTCCTGCAAATGTCTCCAAATTGGCCAAGTTCGGAAGACGGGAAGAGAAGTCCGGGCAACCTTGTTAAGTTAGACAGACGTTTGATGAATGATAAGGTGTCTTTCCGTAATAACATGGATAACATGCTTTTAAGGACTGAATACAAGATATTTTATGCACATCCAGGTGGGAGACAGCACAGCCGACAAAACCTCGGGGATTACTGGGTCTCCGCGCCGGTATTGACAGAGGGAGCGCGCGCCGGCCAGGAGGGACAGGGGGCGACACGGGGTCACCAGGGAGCCGTAGGGGCTGAGCACACACAGCGGAGGTCAGGCTCGGTGACAGGCCTCCACGGCGTACTTTGCTCTCTGAATTTTAAGAGCAATGAAGTAAAACTGCAGCAAATCAGAAGCAGAAATGAGCCAAGGTTACAGAGGAGTTTTAAGTTGTTTAACTTGTAAAAGAGAAACATAAAAAGCACATAGTACAGAGCCTTATTCTCAGGCGCCCGAGAAGCTATGACAAGGAGACCAGAGCCCCTTCTGGAAGAGGTCTGGGTGAGCTTCATGCCTGCGTGAGGAGGTCTGCGCGGGGAAGGACTGCCAACGTTTTCATGAATAACCATCTCCCGGGGGACGCAGGCTCCCCAGGGGCAGGGGCCTGGCCTGGCCAGCACGCGGTCTGGCAATAAGTCTTTGAGTCCACACGTGATCGGATGTCCTCCTGAGGTGCTCTCCATTTCTGTCACCAACACCTCGCCCTCACCCTCCATCGCCTCTCCCCTGGGTTGGCGGGAAGCCTTGCCTGTGCAGCCGATGTGTCCTTCCGCGTTGAGGAGTCTCCGTGCCTCTCTCCGCCCTCGACCCCCTGGACCGCAGCACTGGCTGATGGGCAGTTCCGGGAAGCATGGACTGGGCGCGTTCTTCAGCTTTGCTTTCCTCCTCTTGGGCGCGCGCTGCCGGCAGGGATGCTGGTGCTCCGGCGGCCGCAGGCTCTTCCTCTCCGTGGGGCTGGGGCACTGATCCGGGCGAGGGGTCAGTATCAGGAAGCCGTCTAGGCTCTTCTACCTAGCTTTACCAACGTTAAGGATAATAGTTTAGCCTCCATCTGCTGCTCCACTGTTTACTGTCAAATGAGTCAGGACTCAGGCCAGAAAGAGGCGCAGCTGTTTGGGGGGCCCCTCCAAGACCCCAGCAGCCTGCCTGCAACAATATTACAATGATCCCTCCACTTTCGCTCCCCTGAAATTCATTCTCACTGCTCCTGAGAGCTTTACAAAATACAAATCGGATATGTTGTTTCTTGCCTGAAATCCTGCACTGGTTTCCCGTCACAACTCGAAGAAAGCTCAACTCCTGTCCGTGAGTCCCGGATCTGGCCTTCTGCGGCCCGGCTCTCACTCCCCTTGAGCTCCGGTAGACTCTGCTGCGGGAAGAGAAGGCTGAATCGGACCTTAGGGACCTGGCAGTATAGACTGTTCTTCGTCCTCTTGCGTTCCACTTCTGACCTGCCCGGAGAGCCTGCTTTGAGCCCTGGGTCCACAGCAGTCCCTGTTCCCGCCCTTCCCCGGGATCCTTTTGTCCTTTTGATGGTACCCAACACCAGTGACGTCATCGTGTGCACTTGCTGACTTTCATTTATCCTCTGTCTCCACCACTGCCTGAGACGGAGAGCCTGCCCTTGAGAGCAGGGATCTGGTCCCCCTCCATTTGCTTTGCATCCTCAGTACCTGACAGAGCGGTCACCCAGTCAGTATCTGAGCAGCGAATGCAGGAGGGAAGCGTCCGGGAGAAGCAGGGCGATCCACAGGACACACCCTGGACCAGGAACCAAGAGAAGCGGGGCTTCAGCCCCTGCTCACCGCTAATAACTGTGTGCTTGCTCCTTGCAAGAAGATTTTCCCCTTCTTTCATCTCCAAAGCAAGGAGGGTTCACCCTCTGCGTTGGGAGACTCTTGTAAAGGTCAGACGTCCTTTTGGAGGGGTCTCTTGCTTCTTAGGAAAAGTGTGTTTTCCCGGCCCGGTGCTGCTAATATCTCCCCCTCCCGGCCCCCCTCCTTTTCAGTACTTAATGCGGCAGCTGAATTATTTAACGTGTGAGTGTTCGGGGCCCGAGTTTGAAGGGCAAATAAGATAACAAGTGAAGCAGCGCTGCGGCGTCATTCTTTCTGCTGCTGGGGGTTCTGGAGCGTTTATTTTTCTTGGGCAACTTGACTTTCTCAACAGAAAGAGTAAAACAAATCACATACACAAATCACACGCCCAGCCCTGCCGGAGCCGCTGCGGCCGAACGGGAGCGATTTTAAATGAGAAGATTAGAGCCGCAGCTACTGGGCCAGGAGCGAGAAACACATGGCCTGGGCTGGCAGCACCAAATACCCCTTATCACCCCCCAAGAGCGTATTATTATAATGTTAAACACAGTAAATTGCAAACTAGTAAAGTCACATTCAGACTTGCCTCCCCTCTGTTTGTCCGGTGACCGGCACGTGCATTAATACGTTTTCCTTATTGTGAGGTTTCTCAACCTCCCGAGTCCCGTTCGGCAGCCTTTATCTCCTTTGGTACCTTCCATGGAACCTTGCAATAAAGTCTCCTTTTTAAAGTACAATGCGTTTCCCTCAACCCTATTCTTCTGGGGCTTTTATGACTCACAATTGACAAAGGCCTCGCTAATGGAAATGCAAATTTCCTACCTGTCAAAGACTGAGAATGCTTTCTTGAAAACACTGGCTGGCGGGGCAGAAAGTACATTAGCATTTGCATACTCGGGGGAGAAGCTGCTTCCCATGAATTTGTGGGATAAAAGTGTTTATTTGATGCTGGGATATAAATAAAATAGCAATGCTTAGATCTCCCATGCGGACAGGACAACTCCCTGGGAATTTCCAACTTTTTTACCCCTTTGGTTTCAGCACACGTACTATTCAGATTCACATCACCCAGTACTGCCTGTGTGAAGGCTTTGATTTGGGGACCAGGAAGGTTGGGTGCCCTGGATCTCTCCTGTTGCTTTACTGAGGGGGCCCAGCGGAAGTCAGTGCGGCTGGTGTCTGGCTGTCGTGGGGTTCCTCACTTCTGAAGCATCAACCCTCCCCCTTCTCTTCATCCTCTTCTCTTGTTGTTTTCATTTAACAGTTCACACGACAGTGAGCGAAGTATGGTCTTTGCCTGAAATTTTAGGGGATAGCAGGCTGTGGGGACGGTTTCTGAGAATCGGGGTGATTTCCTACACGAGTCTGCCAGGGCTTGTCGACTGGAAAAAACGCACAACTTAAACTTGAGAACTGTGTTTTGCTTGGCAGACGAACTGAGGACTTAAGCCTGGGAGACAGGCTCTCACATGCTCTGAGGGACTGTCCGGAAGCGGTCAGGGAGGGGTCAGGATACATAGGAGTTTCTGCAAAACAAAACAAACGAAACAAAACAAAAAACCCAGGTAGTGGGAACATCAAAAGATTAGTGCTGATAAAGAAAACCAGACACCTCAAGGTCATGCGTTTACCGCTTTTCTGTGTACGGGAAGATGCAAGGGTCTGGGCTTACAGAAATTATCCCTTTGATATGCACCTTAACTATCGAGGGCTAGTATCCTGTTTTTCTCCACCCTGAATCCTTCAGGGTGAACCCGGTGGGCGGGAGAGGTGTGACTGCAGCGGTTGCTGGCTTGATGCCGGCAACACCCTTTGTTTACTGATAGGCAGGTGACATTCTTTGTCTACAGGTTGCTGTAACCAAGTACCCTAGACTGGGTGGCTCAAACAACAGAAATTCATTGTCTCACAGTTCTGGAGGCTGGAAGTGAAAAAAATCAAGGTACTGGTAGTGTTGATTCCTTCTGAGGGCTATGAGGAAAAGGTCTGTTCCAGACTTTTCTCTTTGGCTAGCAGCTGACCATCTTTTCCCTGTGTCTCTTCACATCGTCTTCCCTTTCTGCCCATCTCTGTGTCTAATTTTCCTCTTCTTATAAAGACACAGTCCTGCTGGACTAGAGTTCACCCTAATGACCCCATTTTAACTTGATTGCCTCTGTGAAAACCCTCTCTCCTAATAAGGTCACATTCTCCGGTGCTGGGGGTTGGGACTTCAACACAGACATCTGGGGCTGTGGGGAAAACACCATTCCGCCCAGTAACACTGCCCATCTGGAAAGGTGCATGGGGCTCTGATCAGCCAAGCTCTCCTCTGAGGAGAGTTGGTCGAGATGAGAAATCCGCGGGCCACCCCTGCCCTCGAACGCCTGCCCCCTGTCACTGCCGCCTGCCACTCAAGTGACTGAAGCTTTCCAAGGACCCAATTATGGTTTCTCCTCGGTGGCCCGGCAGAGGTCCTAGCGTCCAACACACACTGTAATTACTTTTAAACGTGCCCTAATCGTGAGGACAGTGTGGCAGAGAGCCTGACCAGGTGACTTTGCCTGTGGAGGGCTGTCCTCTGTGAAAGCAGGCTGCTCTCAGGGAAGGAAGGGAGGCCAAGGGGAAATGAGGGCAGGAAATCCTCACCCTCGCAGTGCGCAGCAGCCCGTTTCGGATTTCTTCTCTTTGGCTTAAAGGTGGCGGAGACGTGGGACCTGGCTCTCTGTGACGCTGCGAACAGACGGCCTGGCTTTGGCCCAGGGCAGGCCAGGTGGTCTGACCCCAGCGCTCGTAGCATCCTCTGAGGCAGAGTGATTTGCCAAACATTTAGAACAATGGAACAACCTGATGGAAAAAATGAACCGTATCGCCTTTACTTGGCTGTGTCCTTAGAAATGGGAAAGAAAGAGAGATCATCTCCTTTTGTCAGCTCTGGAAGAGTTATCAGATATCATTATAATCTTTGTTGTTATTATTGGCTTCAAACAACTGAAACCGATTGTCTTGTAGTTCTGCAGTCTAGAAGTCTGAAGTCAAGGCGTGGGCAGGGCCGTACTCTCTCTGAAGCCTGTAGGGGAGTCCTCTGCGGCTTCTGGCTAGCTTCTGATGGGTTGCTGGCGATCTCTAACATTCCTTGGCTTGTAGGTGCATCACCGCAATCCCTCTGCTTTTCTAAGCTGCCCACCGTGTGATACTTTGTTATTACATCCCTAGGAAACCAATACAATCCCTGAGGACAGTGGGAAGCCAGGAGAGGATGTTTAGAAGGGGAGGGACCGGTTCTCTGACCTGGAAATTGCTACAGAGCTACCAGACGTGACTGGATACATCTACATATAGCAGTACGACTGCGACCCAAGCACCCCAGCACTAGCAAATGCCTCCATCATGTCACGTAACTATCGTTTCTTTTCTGTGGTGAGAACAATTAAGAATTATGCTCTTGGCAACTTTGAGGTCTATAACACAGCACGTTGTCTGTAATCTCTCCACTCTACATTCGATCTTCGGGTCTTATTTACCTACTGGTTGCAAGTTTGTGCCCCTAAACCACGTCTCCCCAGTTCCCCTGCTCCCTAGTCCCTGGTAACCACCATGCTACTCTCTGTTTTTATGAGTTTGGTTTCTAAGATTCCACGTATAAGTGACATTGTACACTCTTTGTCTTTCTCGGTCTGACTTATCGCACGTAGTGCAATTCCCTCGAGGTCCATCCACGCTGTCGCAAATGGCAACATGTCCTTCGTTCTCTCGGGAGAATATATGCCATTGCACGTGCATATCGCACCCTCCACATCCATTCAACCTCTCTGATTCTTATTTCCCCAGGACAAGAATGGACAGCCCTTGACTTCAGTAAGATGTGGAGTTCGCACGGCTTCTAACTCCTAAAACTGAATCTTTCCGTTCTCCCCTCCAAATTCCCTTGCTCGCTCTTTCCATACTCGCTTTCCCTTTTCCTGCCCTTTCTTTTCTCCCTATTTCTCAGTCCTTACTCGATTAAAGGACTAAAGGACTGGATGGGTTTGGTCCCTGATCCTGGTCAGGTGCAGCCTTGCGAGAGAGAGGAAGGAGGGGACACGGGAAGGAGCAGGGCGTTGCCATGACTGCTGGGCTCATCGGTGTCTCCGGTGTCTCCTGTTGTGTGGATTCCGATTTCAGTTTATAACTGTCACTCATGACGAATGTGCCTCTTGTGATGAGCACGTTTTGAAGGGGAAACAAACGGGATACAATTGGCTTGTTACTGAAAATTAATTAAAACTAGATTTCAGCAGAGAAAAGGAGAAAGATGGGAGAATAATTTAGCAGGATGGCAAAGGGAAATCAGAGAACACTCGATTTAGCAGCAGAAAGGAGAAGCAACAGTTCCCTGCTAGGAATTTTCAGACACAGCTGACTTGGGCTTCCAGGGCTTGGTGAGACCAGATTCTCCTGGGTTCCTAAGATCCTTGCGAAAGGATCCGCCAGAATCAGATTTACCTGCTTCACCAGGGGGTACGACTTTCCCCATCTTTTCCAAAATTAAAGAAGGAAAAGCATGTTTACTCTGTGGCACGTCCTCCCCCGCCCTCACCTGAGATCTTAGTGTAGATTAGTTTCGCCCAATCTCTCTATCCCATAAAAAAGTCTTTTTGAGGAAGAGCTGAAATGCAGTGTCATCTAAAACAAGATAAACATTTCTAGTTTGGACTTGTCCTCTTGAGGTGATCTTTCAGAAGGCTCCACGGCCTCTGCTAAATTAGTTCTCCAGCGCTAACTCCAGGAGTGATTGGAAGGGAGATTGAGAAAAAGTGTCGAGAGGAGAGGAATTTGGAGGAACTTTCCTTTGCCAAGGCCAAGATTCTCAGCCTTCCAGAGTGAGGGGCTGGTTTGCGCAGCCTGCCCTCTGGGAGTGCATCCCGGGTGGCAGCTGGGTGGGCAAGGCAGGGCCGGGGCCCTCCTTGGGAAGCACAGAGTTTCTCAAGTCACATGGGCCTGGGGTCATCGCTTCCACTTGACGACTTCTGTAGCGTCTGCCTCTGGCAGCTGGCTTCGTCTCTGAACCTTAGTTCCTTCGTTATAAAATGCGGGTAATCGTAGCATCTACTTCACAGGCTCATTAAGAGGTTTAGTATCCACGTGAGCATATGAGCATCTAGAACGATCGTCCTCTTGCAATAAATGCCAGATTAAAGGTCTTTCCCTTCATGATCCACACAGTCTGAGCAAAGCATCACGCTCCCTACCTTAGAGGCAGGTATTTTATTTATTCCTTTACCGACCCATTCAAGCAAAGGTATTGAGGGCCTCCTACGTGCCCGGCACTGTTTTAGGTGTTGAGGCCGGAGCAGTGAAGCACACAGACGAGCCCCATCCATCACGGCCCGGACGTGCCAGCTGGGCAGCAGAGCAATGGAATAAACCCGCGGTTCACGTGGGGATGGATTAGTAACAAAGCACCACAAACTGCGTGGCCTAAGAAAATGGAATTTAGCGTCCCAGAGGCTCTGGAGGCTAGAAACCTGAACTCGAGGCGTCAGCAGAGCCGTGCCCTTGCTGAAGGCTCCAGGGAAGCCTCCTTCGTGGCCTCTCCGGCTTCTGCTGGTTGCCGGCGATCCTCGGTGTTCCTCGGCTGGTGGACGCATCACTCCAGTTCTCCCTCATCTTCGCTGGGCATTATCCCCTGTGTGTGGTGGTGGGGGGGGGGGCGCTTAGAAGGACACTGGTCACTGGAGTGGGGCCCACCCTCATGCAGTATGATGTCATCTTAACTTGATTATATCTGCAAAGACCCTCTTTCCAAACAAGGGCATATTCACAGCTTCTGGGTGGACACGAATTCTGGCGTGGGGCACGCTTCGGCCCAGTATAGTGAGATATGCTCTGAGGACAAGAAAACTGAGCATGGTGGCGGTGAGCGGGGGTGGGCGTGCTATTGCTGGGGAGGAAGTGGGATGGGCTCCGGGAGAGGCCCTCTGAGAGGATGACCTTCGAGCTCACACAGAAGGACAATAGGGTGACAGCTGCGGGAAGAGTACTCACTTCTCAGGGTAAATTCCTCTTTTTCTTTCTTTTTTTTAAAAACAATTCAAATTGTTTCTCTCTTTTTTAATTGACGTGTTACATCGTGTTCGTTTTAGGTGTACGACGTAATGACTCCATATGCTCATCACGCAGACTGGTCAGTTCAGGTCCATCAGCACACACAGTTCCGAATGTTTTTTCTTGCGATGAGAGCATGTAAGATCTACTCTCTTACCAACGTTTAAATCTACAGTGCGGTCTTATTAACCGTAGTCACCATGCTGTACATTATATCCTCAAGACTTTTATTTATCTTCCAACTGGAAGTTTGTACCTTTTGGCCCCTTCTACCCACTTCGCCCACCTCTCCACCCTCTGTAAACTCCTGGTCAGACAATAAGTTTTTATTCTAAGCCAGAACACCTCCACGTAGAAGACACACTAACATCAACCGGGAAGCTTCAAAATATACGTGCCAATTCTCAGAGAATTTAAACAGACTCTCCCCAGACCAATTAAACAGCATCCGTGGAGGTTGGACCCTCACGTGGGTATTTTTAAAAGCTCCCCAGCGAGAAGCCAGAACTGAGCACCCCAGTGGAACGCTGGCTGCACAGTGGAATCATCTAGATGCAGCCATGTATGGACGTTCACATCTCCTTTCTCAATGAAAAATTACGGCTGCCTGGTCCCTGGGGGTTTGATATGCGGTTCGGGGTGTGGCCAGGGTGACAGACTTTCTCAAACTCCCCAGGTGGTCCTGACAGGACTGTCCGGCTCTGGCCACTTCCTGAAGGTGTCTGGGTTGACACAGGCAGAGTCAGGTAAAATTCCAGTTGGAAGAGGGCCCCAGGATTCCAGGGGTGCGGCGACGCCGTGGAAGCCAGGGGGCAGCCCGAGGGTCCCCGCCCCTGACAGAGGAGTTGTAGAAAGGAAAGTCATGACAGTCCCTGATAGACAGGGTTGCTGGACAATTCAAATTCAAGACACAGAAAGCATTTGCCACAAACCTGCCAGGTGTTAGCGTGTAGTGAATGGCAGCCAGTACGTCTCACGAGGGGCATTGCTCTTCCTACCCTCTTGCTGAGGCCCCAGGACCCACAGAGTCTTGTCGGGGTCTTAGGTGACCCTCAGCCGGCCCCCTCAGCCCAGGCTGTGGCCCTCCAGGTGTGCCATAATGCCAGCAACGACATCTCTGGGCTTGCTGGCGACACGGTCGAAGACCCCAAGGTGACGATGGCCGTGCGTGGGCAGAGCCCTGCTAAAGGGCAGCGTCTTCATTCATCGTCAGGTGGAAACTTGAATCTGGTTTTGCTGCTCCTCTATCGCTGGAGGGTCAGTGCCAGGCCTGGCCCCAGGGCCACCTGGGCGGACATTTTGGCCTCGGTGAGCAGGTCAGCCCAGCCCATGAGCAAAGGGGTGACAGGGCTGTGGAGAACCCCTTTCCTCATGCCCACAAAGGGGATGCTCCCTGGGCCACCGTGGGCCCTGCCTGGGGGCTGCGGGCTGCAGGGGCAGCTTGACGAGGGGACAGGGGGCAGGGGGTGGGGTGGCGGCTGAACCACGGAGCTGCTTCCCAGGGACGCTAATAAGGCCGCGCTGGCTGCGCCCCCCAGTGCCGCATCTGTCTTCATTGAAGCATGCTCTCGGTAATTTCATTGTGGCGTTTTCCATTAAAAAGTTTGATTAATTCTATAAATATTAAAATAAGACAGATAATTAGAATCCAGGTACCCAGTGTACACTCAAGCGGTAGAGTCTGCGGTAAATCAATATTATTGTTAGTAGCACTGGTAATAAGTGCCGAGGAAGAAGAAGGGCCCACGATCACCGTTATTAACATCGTTCCCCCCAGGACAGTCTGAAGCCCTGGCTCTGAGTGCCTCGGTGGCTGCAGGAGAGAGACGAGGGGCCTGGGTGAGGCGGTCTGTCCTCCAGCGACAGGGCGGGGGTCTCGTCTGCTCGACTTTGATGCTCACCTTTCTAACGGCTCCGGCTTCTGTCCCTGGAGACAGTGTCTCCTGCCCTCTCCTGACGGATTTCCCCCGATGCTGAGGCAGTTCGCGATGCCTCCGCTCCCGAGCTCACGGGATGCTGGCGGTGACGGCGAAAGAGGTGCAGGACCTGGTTCCCGGGGTGCTGGCTTGAATAATAAGTGTCTCTGAGCTTCTCTATACATCCTGTGGACGAGTTTAAACTATGAGTCGTTAAGGTAGAAGGGCGGGTACATCGGATCGACAAACAGCAAAGCAAGGGGGACGCCCAGCGCTCTTAGGCCGAAGCCCCTCTTTTGCTGTGTTGGGTCCCAGTCGTAATTGTCTTGCTGATCGCTGACGGTAGATTCCCATCGTGGCCACGCTGGAGAATGAAAAAAGGCCTCTTCTTATTTTTAATCAGAGGAACAGTTCAACCATCCAAACACTTTTTCTTTTTTCTTTTTTTTTTTAAGTAGTTGTTTGTTTTTTTTAAAAAATAAAGCCTTCTCAGCAGCTGAGGAAATGGCTTTGACATCTGGGCCTCAGGTGGGACTGTTTCCCTCGCTGCTGGACGGGGCATCTTAGGACACACTCCGAGCGTGGTATTCAGTACTGAGCAGGTGTCACCACACTTAGGTTACTGGGCCAAGCTTAACAGAGATTTGTGACCCTTTTATGTGGGTGGGTGAGGGACAGAGGGAGAGAAGACCTGATGAAGGTCGTGGCTGGTGCAGGTGGAAGCGGGCAGCCAGGATAACCCAGACGTTTGTGGAAGGGGGATTAGACTTAATCCCGTGTGTTCCACGGGACCCCAGGAAGCCAAGTAAGGACCAGAGGTTAGAAGTTACAAGTATTTGGGGGGCCAATACAAGCCAGGTGTTCCTAACCACTGGAGCTGACCAGCACTGGACTAGGATACCTCATGGGGTTGAGGGGCCCTTGTCGCTGGGGGCATCCAAACAGGTGCCACCCTGGCTGGGACGGGGAGAGGAAATCCTCTCGTCTAAGGAGGTTTCTTGCAGAATAAGCGTAGCTGGAGCCCACATCAGCTGGCGCTGTCCCCAGAGAAGGTCTCTCTGAGAATTCCAAGAACACCTGTTTTGCGAGTCATCTCAGCTGCTCTTGTCTGGACTCTTAGGCGACGGGTCTCTGATTGGAGATACGGTGCAGGGCAGAGAGGCATGTTTGTGGCCATTCTGTGTGTTTTACTTTCTATTTCCTGGCAAACTAGGCAAGTAAGATGAGGAAACAGAAAACACTCAGAAATCTCACCTCTTTTCCTCTCTTCCCACCCCTCTTCTCTTCCCTCCTTCCTTTGTTTAATTTGCTTCTTATTTCAATGAACAAACTGTTTTAAAAGAACAAATATCCAGCCCAGGAAAGTGAGACTCTTTTATACACAGGTTTAAATCTCTCCAACAAAGAATTGTCTAGATTAGTTAAGTATTCTGAAGGAGGAGGGTGGGAGAAATTTGCGAGTCTGAGCCGAGTGAAGGGATCTGTAAGGGAAGAAGTGAAGTTATCGTTCACGTCAGCGGTTAAGGATTTAAACGCCGTAGCCTCGGAGCCCATATCTGGCACCTGGAGCGCGACAGCCCAGGCCGGGCTGAGCTTGCGGTAGTGTCACTTCTTTGCCAACAAGGCTGAAGGACTCAGGTGATTTGAGAGACGCAGGTGTGGTGCTAAAGTCACTGTCTTGGACTGAACCCTGAGCCATTTGCTCAATACTTTCCCCAAGACAGAAGATCTGTGTATCCTTGGTGGTTACCCGGCCTTGATATCTCCATCTGTAAATTGGAACTGGTACGAGTACTTCCTTTACGGGGCTGTGGTGAGGCGTAAATGTGATACGGAATGTAGAGAGCTTAGTAGAACATCCCTCCCAGAGTTAAATGCGGAGTAAGTGTCGACTGTGATCTTTTCTGCAGGAAGGTAATTTTCGGAGTTCCGTTACGCGCCAGCCACTAGGGCGAGCGCTGGCCAGGTTTCTGCCTCAGGGTCCTGGCGATGCGTGCGTGCTGCCCCCACGACGTGAGTGCTCGTGAGGAGGAGAAGGCGGGAGCAGTGCTGGGAGCAAAGGGAGATGGGGTCCCCGGGGATCCAGGACGTCCTCAGAACAGCTGGCAGTGCCTGAGGGGCTAGTGTGCAGGCACCTCGGGGAGCAGCCAGCAGCCCTGCAGAGGAAGCCTGGGCTCTGGAGAGGAGGTTTCCCTGCCTTTTCTAAGCCTCTTCTGCCCCGTTCCCTACACCTGAATGAGTAGGGTGCTCACAGAGGGCATCTAAAGGCAACAGAAATTTGCACCGACCTCAATCTACACATGTTTCCTGTGAATGATCTTTTTGTATGACGGTGTTTTGCAAGCTCTTGGCAGGAAGACTCTGTTTTCTGGTGGATGATGCCGAATATTAGAGCCGGAAGCTCTTGCCGACGCAGTGAACGCTCCAGGCGTTTCCCTCTCTCACCTGCAAACCAGTTTCCTGTTCTCAGCTCCGGGCGGCTGGTGCTGGGTCTCTGCCAGGGGCATCTCTGGCCCCTGCTGGTTCCGCCAGAAGGGCCCACTGGGAACAGGAGCGGGGAGAGGAGGAGACCTGACTTCCCGCTCCTCGTTTGTCCACTGCTTCTGTCATTGCTGTTCCAACAGTGGCACCTCGTCCTGTCCTGGTGGCAGCTGCTGGCTTCTGTCTCACGCCTCTTCAGAGGTACCAGCCAGCAGCATCTGGGCATCACCCCAGCTCGGAGGTCTGTGTCCCAGCTCCGTTGGGGCAAGGCCCTCCTCCAAGGTTCCAACTTTGGCGGTGCCCAGCCCTTCCCATTGTTCCCCTTGCAGTGGGGGTAGTATCTGATTCCTGTTATGATTTTCTTCTGTATGTTGATGTCCCACGCCCCTTTTCCCCCCTTTCAGCTCTCCACTACCTATGCGATCAATTTCCTATGTTAAATTCCCTCTGTTGAAATAACTGTTCAACTGGAGCTGCTGTGGCTTTGACTCCTGTAAATGGAAGTAGCTGACACCAGGGCTACCTGTCTTAAGGTCAGGAGGACATATTGGGCGTGTGGAGGATTATAAAAGTGACGCGTGGATGGGAGGGAGGACGTTCCGAGGGGGATGAAGTGCCCGTAGACAAACTCTGTTAAGTTTTGTAGTTTTGTCCAGAGGTAGAGAGTGACAGAGTGTGCAAATGCCCTAGTCAGGATGTCGGGACCAGTTTTAAAGAAGGTACAGGTCTATTTCCCCAAAGTGTTCATTATTTCTCACACGAAGAAAAAGATAAAAATAAGGAAAAGAAAGGAGAAGAGGAAGAAGCAGAGATGTATCCTTACAAACGCTTCTGTCTTTTCTTTCTTTCTTCTCAATATAGCAAAGTTAAATAGTGCTAGACTTCCTAGCTCAGGGTCACCTTTAGGAGGAAGGGAATTTTGAGAAAGGAAGAGGAAGAAAAAGCAATGCGGGATCATAGGCTCTGTGGGGGAGGAAAGGGCCGGGTGGGTAACAGGGAGGGGAGTGCAGACACAGGGCAGCACAGAGGCTCGGGACTCCTGAGAAGCAGGAGGGGAGGATGGCAGAAGGTGGAGGAGAGCTGCATGTTGGGGAGGAAGGATCTAAGAGCAACTTGACTTTGAAAGTTTGCTGGGTGTTAGACTCTGCTTCTGGATCTAATGGATTTTTTAAAAGTAGGTTTTTTTAAAAGGCCACATGTAAAATAATTTCTACCACACATTTCCTGTGGTATCCCATCAGGAATTCCTCTACAGCCAAGTGTCGCTGGGAAAGGCTGGGGGTGGCCGCCTTCAGCCATTCTGCGCGCAGCCCTGGGTGCTAGACAAGGCACCTGCTGAAACGGACTTGCTGAGCCAAAAGGACTGCTTTTGCCGCTTGCACAGGTGGCCTTCCCTCAGATGACATTTGCTTGCCTACTCTTCAGGGACATCCTGAAAGGGAAGCGAAGGAAGGAGAGTTAGTAGCTTTTAGTTTTAGCCCTGGGGGACCCTGTGCCTAAGAGCAGGAAGGTCAGGGCCTCGTGGGTCTAGAGATGGGAAGGATGCTGCTGGATCGGGTACCCTTTGACAGAACCTGGAAATGCTCTGCGTGTCGTGGAAAGGCCATACTAATTGCAGTCATTTAGGCAAACTGATTACCACTTAGGCCTAAGTGCAACTACGCAGTCATGATTCTGCCTATCGTTTTACGTGTGTCAGATGAAGTTGACTGCAAGCTTGGTTTGATGACAACACTAAATTCTCTTCTGTCTTGGGCTTGGTAAACTCAGCCTCCAGTTACGTGTCGCTCACGCGGCCTGTCCTGGACACCCCGGGGGGCCCCATGAAGAGGAGTGAGTGACAGACCCTGAGCTGTCCCTCCCCCTCCCCACTCTCTCCCCTAATTGCCTGTGACAAGGCTTCTTTCTGGGCTCCTGTGATTTGGGGTCTCCCTGACATCAGGCAATGGCAGTCCCCTTTGTGGCACTGCTCTTCCTGGTCTGAGGACGGGGAACTTGGCAATCTCAAGAATCCTTCCTTTTCTTTCTAGAAGACCCCGAAGCTGCTTCTCTCCTGTGCAGGGGTCTGTGTGCTTGGCCCTCCCTCTGGAGAGGCTAAGTTGTCACTTCCCAATCAGAGGAAGACGGTGCCTCTGAACAAAGCATCCTGCTGATGATGGGGCCCCGGTGGAGGTGCGCGAGCGGATGACGACGGCCCTTTACGAAAGGTACACAAATCGTGGCGCGGTAGGCCCTGGAGTCCTCAGTAGAACCTGCGGGGTCAGAGCACTTCGAAGACCCTCCCCTGGACTCTCTCCCTGTGAGACGAGCCCTTGCAGCTGCCACGTAATTGAGGGTTCAAGCCTTCGAATCCCCGCGTTGCTGAAGAATCCCTCAAAGGGTGCCGGCCTCAGGCTGGGAAGAGGGAGGAAGGACGTCCTGAGGCTCTACCTGAAGAGAAAGAAGCTACCGTTGGCTCAGAAAATCTGGTGTTCCTGGCAGACCCGGCCCATGAGCAAGCCGCTGCGAAGAGAGGCCACCAGGGGTCCAGGGCAGGAACGGGACCATGTCCCCACAGCTCAGGGAGGCGCTGTGCACGTGTGGTGTCAGGCTCCCCTGTGGCAGGCCGGGCACCGCTGCCCACTCTGTTGCTGCTGGCCCTGGCCACCCAGACAACGGGCTGCATTAATTATTGATGTTAGGTGTCTGCAGCGAGGCCCTCCTCCACCCAGAAAGGCTCCAGGTAACAAGTGAAGCGCCAGGCCTGTCAGCTCCGAGGGTCGTGGCTTTTCCCCGTGCGGTCCAGGCCCAGACCCTGAGACAGACGGGGCCAGAGCCACCGCGCGGAGGGCTGGGGGCCAGGCTCTGGAGCCCCCCGGACTCTGAGAGGCTCCCCCGGGAGCAGCAGCTTCCGGAAGGCTCCCCACAAGCCCATGCGGCCGGATCCCTTATCCGAACCTCCTTCTGCACCTCAGAGCCGGGCCCTGGGCCCCAGGCTGGAGTGGCATCTGGGCCGAGCCCGGGGCCCTCAGGCCACACAGACTTTGCCCAGGCCCGAGGCAGCTTCCGCCTGCAAAGCTGTTTCCTCTTCCTCTGCAGGAGCTCAGCCTCTCACAGAGTTTTGGAGGCAACTCCACCCAGGGGCCCAGCACACGAACACCCAACCCCAGGTTCCCTTGTGGCTGTGAGGGTGGCTTTAGGCCTGTTTCCGGGACCCAGTCGGCGCCCTTTCCCTTGGGCTCTTTGCAGAAGGGGAGGGGGGCAGCTCTGGCCCCAGGTGTCCCCTGGAGTCGCGTGGCTCTGGCCTCGTGGGTTGTGTGATAGTGGACATTTCTTTTCTGGTCGATGCTCTGGTCTTCTGGATCTGAGAGTTTTCAGTGAGGTGGGTGTGACTGAAAGCAGAGTGAATCCTCACATCCCCCAGGGGCCACAGAATGTGACCTTATTTGGAAAGAGGGTCTTTGCAGTTGTAATCAAGTTAAGATGAGGCCATACTGGATTGGGGTGGGCCCCCCTCCAGGGACTGGTGTCCTTTTAAACAGAGGAAGGAGAGGCCGGAGACCCGCAGCGAGAACTCCATGTGACATCGAGGCAGAGACAGGGCAATCCTGCCACAGGACAAAGGGCCCCAGAGGTTGCCGGCTGCCGCCAGGAGCCGGAGGAGGCAGGGGAGGGTCCTCCCCAGGAGCCTTCAGAGGGCACAGCTCTGCCGACACGCCAAGTTCGACTTCCAGCCTCCAGAGCTGTGACATGATAAATTCTTGTTGTTTAAGCCACCCCGTCCAAAGTACTTTGCTACGGCAGCCCTAGGATCCAACATACCCCCATGTCTCCGTCCTTCCACCGTGCTGGAGGGGCCAGCATGTGTCTGAGGGATAAACACCATCAGAGTTTCCAGTAGATCCTGACCTAGGGTTGCCAGATTTAGAGCACGCGCACACACACACACACACACACACACACACACCCCAAAATAAAACAGGATACCCTCGTACATCAAATTTCAGATCAGGGCTTCCCTGGTGGCGCAGCGGTTGGGAGTCCGCCTGCCGATGCGGGGGACGCGGGTTCGTGCCCCGGTCCGGGAAGATCCCACATGCCGCGGAGCGGCTGGGCCCGTGAGCCATGGCCGCTGAGCCTGCGCGTCCGGAGCCTGTGCTCCGCAACGGGAGAGGCCACAACAGTGAGAGGCCCACCTACTGGAAAAAAAAAAAAAAAAAAGTTTTGGATCAATAACAAATAAAACTTTTTAGTATATGTCCCCAATATTGTATGGGACACGCTTATAATGACAAATGATTCATTTTTGATCTGAGGTTCAGTTTTAAGTAGGCGTCCTGCCTCTCATCTGGCGTTCCTAGCCGCCGCCCCTCGGCTCCCAGAAGGGCCTGCGGGGCCTGCTCTGACCCGTGGAAGGTCAGGGTGGCCGCAGGCGAGCCGCAGGGCTGCTCCTTAGCCCCTCGTGCGCCTCCCTCCGGGCTGCCTGAGCCCTGCCAGCAGCCTGCAGTCTGAACATCCTGCCAGCTGAAGGCGAGTCTGGCAGGACCGGATCGTACAGGACGAGGTGCACAGGGGGGGCATGCACGGCCGCCCGGGGGGCGTGTTCCGGCGGGACGAGCCGGGCCCCCCGTGGTTCCTGCTGAGCGGCACTGGGCATACGTCTCTGCACTTGGACTCGTGCTGTTTTGGATTGTCTTCAGCTCCCCTCCGGGGGTGGCGAGAAGCTAGTGCGGACGGGAGGGGCCGGGGTGGGGCGTGGGGAGTGATTCCGGGGGACGCAGGAGCAGATGAGGCGGTGGGCTTCTGTGGGATCCGAAGGCCCAGGCGAGGGAGAGCGAGCCGGCGGGGCCGAGGGCACGCGGAGGGACTGGGCCCGAGCCGCCGCGAACCATTCGGGGGGCGTCTGTAGGGTGGCGGCCGTCCTGGCCGGATCCTTCAGCATAGTCACAGCTGGCGGCGGGCAAGGGTCAGAGCGGGACTCCCACGGGGGCTCCGCACTGCGGACGCCCGCACTCTCCCTTCCTGGTACCACAGGGTCTAGAGAAGACCCCTCTCTCCAGGGAGACCTAGCAGAGGTCCCCACTGGAAGGGTGAGGTGAGCAGAAGTGACGAAAAGGGATGGGGTCCCCGCCCCCGTGCCCCCTTTCCCAGGGGGAGGGCCCACGGTGCAGGAGGCCAAGGACAGATGCTGGGGAAGCCCACACCGGGGGAGCAGCGGATGGCGAGGACCCCAGAGAGGCAGGGGGCCTAGATGCCAGAGGCGGGGAGGGGTCGGAGCGGGGGGCTGGTGGAGGGAAGCATCACCGCGGGGGCGGGAGGGAAGGAGGCGGGTGCCCGGGAGGCCGTGCCTGGGCCACCGGGATATCAGGCTGCAGCAGCAGAGGGAACAGGGCTGACCCTGTGGGCGCGAGGAGAACAAGCCCCCTTCCCAGGAATTCTGGCAGGGCTGGGGCTGGAGGTGTGGAGACAAAAATGCGAGGGCCCGGCGCCAGCTGAGGGCGGCCCCGGCCAGGCTGGGAGGAGGGGCTGCGGGCTTGCGGCTGGAAACCTCCCCTTCTATAAGGCGGGGCGGTGTTTTCTTTCAGAGGTTCCAGCCCCAGGTGGAAGAATAGATCAAAGCCCTCCCATGCCTGCAGCAGTTTCATTTTCTCGCTGCGGGTGGGTGGTGCTGCCTTTGCTTCTGAAGCACCAGCCGGATGGGCATGTTCCCTGGAGCTGGGTCTCTGCACCCCTCAGGGACTTGTTCGTAGGAATGAAGGAATTTAATTGGCAGGAAAGACCCACCCTCCCCCCCCAAAAAAATACAAACCATCGGATAAGTGTTCCCAAAGGATCCCCAGGCCCCAGCCCTCGCAGGACCCCTCTGGCTTCCTGGCCCCCATGGTGAAGAGCCCTGGGGTGGAGGTGCGGGGCTGGCACCGGGCGCCCGGGGCCCCGTTGTCCCGGTGGAGGACAGCTCTGTCCTCCTGTTCCTGCTCGCAGGGATGAAGGAAGACAGGGGGGAACAGGGCAGAGCTGGGGTTTGGGGTCCCCAGAGCCATGAGTGGGGTACGCAGGGGTCAGTCTTGGGTCAGCTGTGCCCTCGGGAACTTATAGCAGGCAGCACCGTGCACCCTACTGGCCAGTTTTAGAGCAATATAACAGTTTAATATACTAACTTTAAAAAATAAAAAAGGATACCAACTATTCAATTTCTGTGGAACAGCAAAGTCTGCTTTTCCTCTTTCCCTAACAGGACCAGCCGAGGGAGACAGGTGAGGCAGCAGCGAGCAGCATTGAGGGAGGCCAGGAGCGGCGAGGGGCCCCAGTCAGAGGAAGCCCAGGCCACCCCCCCCCCCCATGCCCATGGGGGCCGTGGGAGCGTCAGGTTTGTGTTCTGTGTCCCGCAAGCCTGCGAGCCGGTGTCTCATGGCCCGAGGGCATCACAGGAGCCGTCAGCTGCTACCGCTTTGCTTTGAACGGTTAATTAGCTCTTCAATAATTTAGACCACTTCTTTCTATACCACAAATGGCTGACGTTTTAAATTTTAAAGTTTATGTTTGAAATAAGGGCATCCTTATTTCTGGAGGCATCCCGGATGTTTTGCAGAATGGCAGGTACTTATGACTTACCACGTTTGGAGCACGGTGTGGTGATGCCTTTCTAACTGCAAGCACCCCCTTGAGGGCCGGCCCCATCCCTGTGCCTCGTGGGGGCCAAGGAGCCGGGCCTGCTCACGGCCCGGGTAGAGCACGGGGCACCCTCCAGACCTGGACTCGCCGTGGTGCCACCAAGCAGTTGCCAGTCCAGAGGGGAGTCCGGCGAGGTGCGCCCAGCAGCCGGGCAAGGGGCACAGCACAGGCAAAGGCACCGAGGCTTGAGGGGTGCGGTTCCTTGGAAAGTGGGAGAACATTCATTTAGCTGGATTTCAGCATGTGCTCAGCATATCCTGGCCCGGAAGGCCCAGAGAGCGAATAGGGTGGGCCTCTGAAGTGGTCTGGGGCCCTGTACCCTGAGCTCGGAGCTTGGCTTTGGCTGCAGCAAGGTGGACGGGGAGAGCATGGGTTTTGGAGTTAGATGGACAGGAATTTCAGCGCTATAGCTCCTGTAGCACTAGCCATGCGTCTTGGGCCAGTCCCTAACCTGTTCCAGGGGATCTCAGGAAGCCCAGGGAGCACGCGTTCCAGACTCCTGCCTACGGGGGCTGTCCTGGGCCTGCACCCCTGGGAGAGGTCCCTGGGGATGTGCGTTCAGCCGCCCTGATCCACCCAGGCTGGTGCCCGGGGCTCATAGACTGCGGTTCTCTTGCACTGCCCTCGGGCAGGGGACGCTGGGGACGCCGGTTCTCCGCACAGCCCTGTGCTCAGAGGCGTGGCTTCGGCTGCCTGGGCCACACTGTGGCCGTGACTGCAGGCGGGGGCCGGACTCCTGTGAGGCGCTGAGCCTAGGCGGGCGCTGTGCCGAGCTCTTGACATCTGCTGCTTCACTGAGCTATAGCTTCACGATGACCACATGGAGCCCCAGTCCTCAATTTGTAAAAAAAGGAAACTGGGCCACAGAGCGGGGAATAAGTCCTGTGAGTCCAGGCAGCTGGTAACTGGCGTGGGAAGACCCAGGCGGCCTGGCTCCGGAGCCTGTGCCGCAGTCCCCTACACTCTGCTCTGCACAGCCTGCCTGCCTCCCCACTGCTCCTCCCCTGGAGCTCCAGCTCAGGCTCACCTCCTCCAGGAAGCCCGCCTGGACCCCCCAGGTGGGACTGGGCTCTCTGGTCCGTGTTCACAGCAGTCGCCTCTTGACTAAACAGGAAACCCTGGAGGATGGGAAGCTTTCTTTTCTGGGAACTTCCACAGTGCCCCTCACAGGTAGGGTGGCCCGACCCCCATTCTTAACTTCAATCCGAGCAGCTGGGCCTTTGTCAGCTTTGGTTTAATGTGAGATTTAATTGGAAAAAGACCCTGTCCCCCTCCCCCCGCCAAAAGGACTAGTTGCAAACCGTGGGCTGGGGGTTCTCAGAGGATCCTCAGGCTCTGGGCCTCTGCGGGGGTCCCCTCTGGCTGCCCAGCCCCCGTGGTGAAGCGGCCGGGCTTAGAGGTGGGGGGCAGCACTGAGGGCCCGGGCCTCCTTATCCTGCTGCAGGACAGCTCTGTCCTCCCGGCTCTGTCTCGACAGTGGTTTTCTTGAGGGGTCTGTGCAGCTGGCACCCTCAGTGGCTGTCGCAGTGGTGCCGGCAGAGGGCCCACAGCCAGGGACGTCCTGGGAGGCCGGAGGCTTCCTGCCTGGGGTTTAGGTGTCTCTGTAGCCCGCCACACGGTGAGACACAGAGGGGTCTGCCCAGGCACGGACTCCGCTCTAGCAGTGGAAAAGCGCTCTGGCTCTCAGGCAGCTCACGGGCTGGGGAGGCTGGGAAGGAGAGACTCAAGAACACAGGTTTGGGCCCAATTTAAAGATGGAGAAAACTGAGGTGCCGAGACACCAAGTGGTTTGCCTCACTTGGGTCAGGCAGAACTGCACGTGCGTGTGTGATTGTGTGTGTGTGTGACGGTGGTGGTGATGGGGGGTATGTGTGTGATGGTGGTGGAGGTGGGGTGTGTGTGTGATGGTGGTGGAGGTGGGGTGTGTGTGTGATGGTGGTGGTGATGGGGGGTATGTGTGTGACGGTGGTGGTGATGGGGGGTATGTGTGTGATGGTGGTGGAGGTGGGGTGTGTGTGTGATGGTGGTGGTGATGGGGGGTATGTGTGTGATGGTGGTGGAGGTGGGGTGTGTGTGTGACAGTGGAGGTGGGGTGTGTGTGTGATGGTGGTGATGGGGTGTGTGTGTGTGTGTGTGTGAGGTATGGTCTGTGCCTGTCCGTGGCTGGGATAGGGGGTCCTTCACACACCCGGCCAGCGCTCCTGACGGACAGAGGCCGCAGGCGTGTCCGGTCAGGCTGAGGGCCGAGCCTGGGGCAGTGGTTCAGGGCAGGACACCCCATGGGCTGGGCCCTGCCCGCGCTGTCTGCAGATCTCAGTCCTTAGTAATAGCGCCGCAGAGTCTCGCTCTGATCCCAGAGGCCGTGAGGGCTGGGGTGGCCCTGCCGTGCCTGAGGGGCCCACGAAGGAGAGGTGGGGACTCCAGCCACACAGCTTGGGGACCCTCTCTCTGCTCAGCTCCATTAGCATTGACAGCTCCTTTCTGAGTCGGGATGCGGAGCTTGTTGGGGACTCTACTGCCCCTGCCCGGGCCAAGCCTGGCACCTGGATGCGTGAGGCCTGCAGCAGACCGGGGGTTCTGTCAGGCTAAGACTGTCACGACTGTTGCTTTCTCTCCCAGTAAACTAGAGCTGGGCAGAAGCTGCCAGAATCTTTTTTTTTTTTTCTTGGCATCATGGGAAGATCAGACAGCAGCACAGAGGGATCGCTACGGCAGAGATGAAAATGCCGTCATCCTGTCACTCCTTGGGCTCTGGATTGGATGGCCTTGCAGAGAGCCCTTATTTCAGGCATGTTAATTGCCAGGGGCTTGAGCGCGGCCATGTCCTGACACCTTGGACCCGGCAGGACGGAGAGCTCCGGCAGGGGCACATCCTGTAGGTTCTGGTCGTCGCTGGCCTTTGAGGCCACCAGCAGGAAGGGAGCCGGTTGTGAACCCTCAGGCTTGGGGCCCCCAGCCCTGAGCTTGCTGCCTCTGCCCCTCCCTCAGCCGCTCCCTTTCTGCAGCTGGGCCACGTCCAGGACACTGGCTGCAGGCAGTATTCTGAAGGTGTGTATTCTGTATTATTCTATATTGGTCTGTGTGTGATTACAAATATTCACACTCACTAATTTCCACCATCTTAAGGTGAGCAGTGAGAGCTTGGGTAGGAAGGGGCTTCATCCTCAGCTCTTTCCTGCAGGTAAAAGTGTGGGCCCTCAGCAAAGACGGCAGTTCCCTCTCCTCTGGGAGTTTACAGGGAGAACCCCCCTTCCCCTTGGAGGGGCCTCCTAACGCAGCCTCGGGCAGCGGGATGCTGAAAGATGTCTGGGGAATAGCGTCACCACGGGCCCCTTTTTCCTTTGTCTGTCTGTCTGTGTCTCACACACACACACACACACACACACACCCCTTGTGGGCAGGGGAGGCGGGGAAGGAGCAGCTCAGCGGCAGAAGGTCGGGCCACTTTAAAGGTGGAAAACCTGAGGTGCAGACAGAGCAGGTGGCCAGGCGAGGTGGGACTAACGGGTATTTGTCCACTGCTCTGGGGCTTCGCCCAGCTCCGCCACTTCCCCAGGGCCTCTCTGAGTTTGATGAACTAGAGCACCAATTGGCGAGGCCGCAGAAAGAGCCCCGAGTGGCGGCAGGGCTAGGCCTGCTTCCCTGTGACTTACAAGAGCGGGGCGAGCCTGCCGCCCCCTCCTAGCAAGAGGCAGAGGAATGGGGAGGGGCGCTTCCCCAAAGTCCAGAGCCCCGGCTCTGCTGCCTGTTCCCTCCCGGGGGGAGTGGCGGTTTGGAGCGCAGGAGCAGGTGTATGAAACAGACCCTCCTCATCTGGATGGCTGCCAGTCTGCGGACGGGGCGAGAGCTTGTGTTTCAGGACTGGTTTCCGATACAGCCACCAAATGCCTCCACGGGTGTCGGAGCAGGAAGGGGGTGCCCGACGGAGTCCCGGAGGGAAGAAGCGTCGTGGCTGGAGGCCGTGTCACTGTGGGCAGCGCCAGGCAGACCCGAGGGCCTGAGATCTGGTGTAGTATTCCTGCCTCCTGGCTCTGTGTGTGAGTGAGGGAGATCTCGCACCTGACCGCTCTCTCCCTGTCGCTCCAGTGGGGCAGGAGGGCAGCTTACCCTTCCTGGTGAGTTGGGGAGTATGACTAGGCTCGTGGGGCGAACTGGGCCTCACTGCCCCCAGGCGAGGGCCGCCCAGGCCAGTACTCACAGCAAAGTGCGGGACGTCTCTATACCTGATTTTGGTATCCGTATTGCTTTTCACTTTTTTTTTTGCGGTACGCAGGCCTCTCACTGTTGTGGCCTCTCCCGTCACGGGACACAGGCTCCGGACACACAGGCTCAGCGGCCATGGCTCACGGGCCCAGCCGCTCTGCGGCATGTGGGATCTTCCCGGACCGGGGCTCAAACCCGTGTCCCCTGCATCAGCAGGTGGACTCCCAACCACTGCGCCACCAGGGAAGCCCTGCTTTTCACTTTAATCTAAGGTGATGCTCGCACTTTCACATGCCAACTTTGATCCTTTTCCTCATTTCCGTGAAAACTTGGGTGGGGAAAAGAGGGGGCTGCTATGTCTGGGGGCCCCAGAGGCCTCCAGGGACACCAGTGCAGGCTGCCATATAAAAGGAGCGTCCGTTGGCTCCTTTGGGTGACAACATGGGTCAAGAAGGTTGAACCCTGGATTCTTTCCCCCGTGGCCACTGTGGGCTGGCAGACGGGGGAGACGGATGTCCCCAGCGCCCGGGAGGCCAGGTGGAGGGCCGGCGGGCCCTGCTTAGGCCTCAGCTGCCCCCGAGGGGCTTCAGGGAGTTCACCCCTCTAGCACTTACGGTGAGAGCCTGGCTCCCTCGGAAATAAAAACGCCACTCTGAATTTAAATGACCTGTCCTTCTGGGAGATTCTTCAGAACGACAGGACTGTTCAAACATGAAAAGTAAAAGGGAAACAATGTGATAGTTCAGAAACCACTGTTTTTGGGGGGCTGCAAAACTCAAACAACAGCCCGCAGGCAATTCCTGGGAGGAAGGGCCTTATTTTGATCTGCGAAGCGAGAGGAACATTGTTTGACAAAGTTTCTGCTTGACGGGAAGGGAAATCTGACGGGGAGCGATTTTTGCAAGGACCAGGCCTCAGTGAGGCGGTGCATGAAGCAGAAGTAATCGTTTTATGTGTGAAACTCTGTGCGCAGAGCAAAGATGGGAAAATAGAGGCTAATTGGAACTGGCCTGACCGGGGAGAGGGCTAGAGGGTGGCAGGAGCTGGTCCTGGCGCCGCTACTTTGGCATCGATCACGTCTTCACCAACGATGCCCATCACCAGGGGGCACTAGAACCCTTCCCGAAAGTTCCTCGGACGGAGCAATCTTCCGGAGGGTTGTCGGGGAGGAGCCCTGGGGCCCCAGGTCCTCCCTAACCGGATGCTTCCGTGGGATTTCAGGAGGAGGCAGTGTTCTGAAGGACCTGCCCAACTCTCCCACCAGAGGTTGGGATGGCTTTTCATTCCTGCAGGACCAGAGCCCTGGAGATTGAAGGGAAGGCAAGAGGGCAGCCCCACGCTGGGCGGTGAACGTAGGGCAGGAGCTCTTCCCTCTGCTATGGCCCACGTGCCGTGCCCCTCCGAGCCAGGCCGGCCCTGGCCACTCCTCCCATTCTGCGTCATCTCTGCATCTGCTCTCTGCTCTGCAGTGGCACCTGTCCATGCTTGAGCCAGGCTCTTTCTTTTCTTTTGTTTTTTTGGCTACAGGGTCCAACCTAGAAATCATGTCATAGCTGAAGTGAGTAGATTTTAAAATCTGCTTGTTTATAACCTTCTGTAAGTAAGTCAAGGACAAAGAACTCTAGTTTCCTGTGATGTCCTGTGTAATTATTTATCGTCCATCTGGTCTACCAGGGGAGTCTATGGGTTTCCTCCTAAGCCTTAGAAAGATACCTGGCTAGACACAGCCTGCGTTGATTGCAACCTAGACAGCTTCTACCAGGTGGTAAAGGGTAGATCCAGTGAGTGGGGGGGGGGGGGCGGGGGGCGGGGAGAGGAACGCGAGCTCTCTAGAAGAGCATCACGGGTGATGGGTATAGAGCCAGGAGTCCTGCGGATGATTTTTCTAGAATTTTCTGTAGGACAGGTAGACTAGAATCTCCCTAGCATTCATTCTGGAGGAAAATTGGGGGTAGGGTAGTTTCTTCACCTCTATGGCCATTAATCACTTCTGTGATAAGAACTCGAGGTCCACGGGGGCCTTTGGTGTGCTTCTTCACACGCTCCCGTGTTCCATTCCCAGCCTTTCAGTCACGTCAGAGGACTTGTCATTTTAACTCCTCGGGTACTTATGCTCCCCTCACAGACCACTGATACAGTTAACATGTGAGAACTTTAAAGAATTCATTTTGACCCAGTGGGCCACTTGTAAATGCTGTCAGTTCTGTGCAGTGAGTCATGCTGGACAGAAGTAGCCACTGTGGGTGGAATTCGGGTAATCTCAGCACACGTGTAGAAGGTGTCATTTCCCTTCCTAAATGCAGGCTGAATGTCTGCATTAGGGCCCAGCTCACGGGTCACCTTCTGAGCAGGAAGGCTGTAACCAAGACACTGCCTTGCCCCAGAAGTCACAATTTACGCGTCTAATTTTTAATTTTCCTCAGCTTAGGTCCCGGAAGGATATATTAAATTCGCTTTGTGGACCCCATTAACTCTGAGCTGAATACTGATGTTACTCTAGGCTTACGATCCGTTTATAGTAAATTCTCTCTATAGGAGACTCTAGGAATCCTATATTCCTCCATGACAGAGTTTTAAGTCAGTGCATAAATGAAAAGGCTTACTCAATTTACCTACAAGTTATTCGTAATTAACTGACATCAAGAGACCATGCTTGCCGAGGTGGTGAATAGCAAATGAGGACTCTGGCGAGAGAGGATATTCATTATGTGGCTTAAGTTAGAAGCCAGAAAACTCAAATGGCTTATCACTACCTCTTTGGTACTCTGGCTTAACTCCGTGGTTAAGTGGGTAATAATGACTTATAACCAATTTTAATTTTTTCATTGTCTTGGTAAGATGACCAAAGCCAGATGAATAGCGTAGGGAAAATCTAGATAAACAGCCCAACACGTGCATATATGCAAATCAGTGGTCTCTCTTTTATAAGTCTTTTTAGAAATTAGGAAGTCATTAACACTGCATGGCAGACTTTCTTAACTACGGTGAGGGGGGATGAAGAGCTAGAAATATCGGCGGGCAGTGTCGGATTCAAGACACATGCCCTGTTCGAGGGTCGGGGGCATCTTTATATAACGAAAAACGCATGTCATGACTCTAGATTATGGCAGCTTTGGAAAAGACCCATGCCCCGAGGCAATGGCAGTGGTAAGGAGTGTTGCCAGTATTTCCTGGGTGGTGTCATTGGGAGACTACGGGATACAGTGGAGGGTACTTGCTGACACGACATCTCTGCTCACCTGGGTTTGAGCCACGTCTGTGAACTTGGGCAACTCATTCAAACTTCTCTAAATCCCTTCTGATTCCCACTTCTAGAATTTGATGCATTTTAAAGGGTGCTGGAAATCAGCTCACCCCTTGGAAGGAAAGTGGGGTAGAATCTATCTGGGTACCTGTGGAAGGGGGAAGAGCGCTGCGGTCCTTCATGTATTCCCAGGGGTGGGCTGGCTGCAGTCTGCAGGAGGTCAGATGGCACCTGAGGCCGGGGATGGGGAGGGAGGGGCCGATCCTGGCCCGGGGTGGGGGTGGGGCCTTCTCCTTCGCACTATAGCAAGCGCGCGGCTGTGGGCGCTGCCCAGGTGGGTTTTGCCACAGAGCGAGCACGGTGCGGATCAGTGCCTTCCCGCTGCGTCTTCTGGAGCCCTGCGTGCAAAAGCACCTCACTACCAAACGTACAACAGGTAGCTGGTGGGAAGCACCGCATAGCACAGGGAGATCAGCTCAGTGCTCTGTGACCACCTGGAGGGGTGGGATAGGCAGGGTGGGAGGGAGGGAGACACGCAAGAGGGAGGACATATGGGAACATAGGTATATGTATAACTGATTCACTTTGTTATACAGCTGAAACTAACACACCACTGTAAAGCAATTATACTCCAATAAAGATGTTTGAATAAATAAATAAATAAAATTTAAAAAAGCACCTCAGACAGCTGATCTGCTGTTCAGCGGGTGAGAGAAAGGGCTTCACTTGGGAGCAGGCCAGGATAAAAGGAGAAAGAAAAGATGGTGCATAGAGAGCACGGTGGGCACGGCTAGGGCGGCATCACAGGCAGGGGTCTCCCCTCATCTTTAAAGTGCTGGGGGACTGGTGTCAGTTCCAGGTGGTTGTAGGCAGGTATTGTTCTTATGCGCAGGTCCACGCTTGAAACCATAGGCGATGCTGTGTGAGGTGCGACGCGTGTAAACACCTGAATGCACGTCTCACAGCATATGCGGCAGCTGCATATCCCCTGCCCGGAGGATTCTGCTCCGAAGACACAATTTTCACCTACAACGTTCTTCTTTGCCTGCATTCAGACATGACTTCTGGGGAAAGCAGTGTAGAAAGTGAAAGCAGGAGTTCGCATGTGTTTTTCTGGCTTACCCCCGTTCTGAGTGTGTTAACCTCTAATTCGAGGAGAAAAAAATAGACCCTTCGGCTGAGTGGAGTGACCTGATTCTTCTTCTTCTGGATCAACGTTATCAAGTTGAGGCTGTCAGTACAAAGCAAGTGTGATGAAGCCTGCCTCTTCAGACTAAACTCAAAAGCCTTGGCCAGCCAGCCTGGGACTGCTGATCTAAGCACCCCCTAAATAAGGCGGTCTAGATGTAGATGTAGACATCTCCAGGACGCTGGGAGCCTATCAGGCCCAAACTGATTGTTCTAATCAAGAGTTTTAATTGAGCACTTATTGCCAGGATCACAGGAATGAGGCCTGCTGTCAGGGAGTAACAGGTAGTATGTTTTTTCCCTTCTCCTTCTTCACAGTGATAACGTTTGGCTTTGTAGGGGCACCCTTAACGTCTTCCTAAAGTAGGCCACGGGAAGAGTTCCCTGTGAAGCGCACACCGTTGAACAGGCCATGTGGCCGGTGGACACCACAATTAGAAAATAAAAGAAAAGATATGATCAACTGGTTGCCGATGAATCGATACCGCCACAACTGCATCTATTTACATCCTCCACCCCCAAAACACAAAAGCCATCCTGGCTGGCCCAAGGTCTTAAAAAATATATAAACACACACACACGTTGGGTTGGCTTTTATTGGAATGCCTAGATGCAATCTATAGTCATCCAGTTATGGAGAATTCAGGTCACATATAAAGTTAAGAAGGCAGATGAAAAGAACAATACAAATCAGACCAAAGTTACATCTCAAAATATCACGAGAGCGTTTTGACTGGCTGTGCCTAAAATACTTTGAATATTAATTTCTCTTTTGTAAGCTAATTCTTTTCATTACACAGTCCCCCACCTCCCTGCCAACTCTTAGAAAAAGGTCTTTTGTTTACATATTCCCCAAGGTCACTATTTCTCGTAAAACCATGTCCAGATCACAAGTCTTTTGACAAAGAAATAGCTCATTATACCCGCTAACAAGACACTAATTGGGTTGATTTGACTTCGTCTAAAATAAGCACCAGGAGATACTCCAAATCTGTTACTCAGCGGTGCCAGTGTAAAGGACCAGAGTCTTGTCAAGAGGAGGGTAAGGCTGTGACTCCACTACTGTCATGTGGTACAAGCTTTCCGTGGTCAATACATTAGAAACATTTCTGAGAATTTAGGCTCAGAGCCTCTTTCAACCAAAAGTACTTACAGCATGCTAAATACAGCCCTGCAGAGATGCCGTGGAACAGAACTGCAAACACCTATGTCAACAGGTAAAAAATAAAATGTAGAACAGAGCCATGTTTATGTGGTTTGAAATCTCATAGTTTTCTAAATTTGGGCTTCATAATACTCGCCAAAGGATCTCCAGGATAAAAAATATTACTGCTACTCTGTGCTTTCATTCTATTAAAATATCGGCATTCATCAGATTAATTACTTCGGTAGCTACCAGACACACAGATGGTGATAGCACTGATACTGGGAACTCAGTAGCTATCTTGAAACTTTCCCAGCCTACGGTGCAAATTCAGAGTATGTGATACACACAAAGCAGTTAAAAGTTATCTCCAGTACATCACTTGGACCTTTATGTGTACGACATGTTCACTTAGCTACGCTTTATCACCATTATACACAGAGGAAGACAGCGTGTGCGATAGCTCAATGAACTGAGAAAGGTTTTCTGAAAATATTTTTGTGGCTGAATTTAGTGCTCACGAAAGAGACGTGCCAGAGCGGCCAGAGCCGCACGGAAGTGCAGGTGCTCGGCGCGCGGGCACGCGGGACCGGCTGCCAGGTCACTTCCCGTGGCGTCTGCCACCCCGGGCGTCCCCGAGACAGAGCCGAGGCTGCCGTTCAAACCAGCTCCCGGGCAGGCTGGGTCGTGCGGGCTTAGGGCAGCTTTTGCCTCCCTTTCTTGTCCCTCTTGGTGACCCGAGGGTCCAAACTCGAGACCGGCCGAGGGACCCTGACCTTCCCCACCTGGCTCTCTCACCACTGCTCGGTTTCTGCTCGCTTCCCTGGATCTGAAGACACATGTCTGTGGTCACGACTGCATCAGCCCCTTTCCTGCTCACAAAGGTTTCCCGAGCACCCGACGGGGTCTCTCGCCTCCATCACGAAATGAGGCTTCAAGGAACGCTAACAGTAGAACCCTGGGGTTAACGACACCAACTCCCCACGGACTTCCAGGGCCGAGAGAGGGCCAGAGAACTCCTCCCGCCCCGTTTTGGTTGTTTTGTTTCTGTTTGTTTGTTTTTGTGTTTGTATCTTCCGTTACATTCCACCAGCCTTAGTTTTCTACCGTGCCTCTTAGCTGATAATGGTCGAGGACACCGGCCTGATGAAAAAGAGAAGAGAAAGGAGACGTCCTCTGATGAGCCAGCCACCCACGTAGGACTGCACTGTCCTACCGGTCTAGCGATAGAAAGTGGCACATTTTTTTCAACCTGATACAAAAATATTAACACTTCCGGACATTATAGGCATAAGTCGTTATATCTCTACAATATAATAATTTATACTGTACAGCTATAACAGATAACAAAAGGTGCAATCCTTTTTAAAAAATCACACAGTTCACATGTTTTTATCGTTTTATTTTTAAGTATAAACTTTTTAAACACTTTACATAAATTAACTCCTCTGAGACTAATATTTGATGTACAGTAAATTGTAATTCATATAAAAATCCATAAACAACTTGTCTCACATAATTTACAAAAAAATCAGGGCTTCCTTTGCTCATCATCAGTGACAAGGATTCTGTGTGGGCCGGTTCTTCCCCGCGAGGCACACCACGTTGGCCTCGTAAAATCCCTTAGAAATCCCCGCCCCGGCAGAAGTCACTTGTGCCAATGTCCTTTTACAAAGCAGCACTGGGGAAGCAGTCGGGTCGTCCAGGAACAGTAACTCTGCCTCACATTCTAACATTAACAGGGATATACATCACACCCTATGCAGAGAGACTACTTCTTGTAAGCAAAGGTCGACAGCTGGGTAACATCTGGAAACACTGTGTGCATCTCTACCTTCTTTAAACACAGTGCCTCGAAGAACAGACGGCCCGGGGCAAAATGGTTGGGCTTTTTTTTTTTCCTTTAATGATGTTTTCCTCGCAATACTTTCCGTCCAACTGAGTGCAGCGATATGCATATGTAAACATATTCTTTAAAGCCGATCACCTTTAAGGTCATTCAGAAGAAAGGTTTTTGTTTTTGTCTGTCTGCTTTGATTTGGGGGGGGGGTGGTTTTTTTTTTTTTTTAAGAGCAGTCTGGCTCTCCTCGGTGCCGGGGAGCCCCCTCGGCTCGCGCCCCAGACACATCTGCGCATAGGTGGCGCTGCGCCTGGGGCTGGAGAGGCAGGCGGCCCCGCCGGCTCGGCCCCCGCGCGCGCGCGCGCTTCCCCGCCGCCGGCGCGGGCGTTACCTGCGGCCGATCTCGCTCTGGCGGAGGAACTGGATGTTGTCCGCGCTGTCTGCCAGCTCGGGGTACTGCTCCACCGAGAGCACGTAGTAGCCGTCGTAGCCCTGCACCCTGCCGGCGCTCAGCAGCTGCCGCTTCTCGCCCTCCGTCCAGAGGCGCGCGCCCTCCTCGCCGTCGCGCACGCGCTGCTGCTCGCGCGCCCAGGCCCGGGCGAGCGCGCGCTGCCGCGCCTGCTCCAGCACGCGCGCCCTCTCCTCGTCCAGGGTCGCGCCGTAGCGCACATGCAGCGCCAGCGCGCCGAACTGCAGCTCCACGTCCGCGAACCTGCGGGTCCTGCCGTTGACCACGGCGGTGGACTGCGACACGGTCACGTTGATGCCGTTCTCCAGCGCCCGGCGGCCGCTCGTCAGGCGCAGCGTGCCCAGGTCGCCCTCGGGCGTGCTGGTCTTGATGAAGTGGTGCGTGTCCCTGCCCTCGACGGTGAAGTGCAGGTCCTCCAGGTAGAGGGCGCTGTTGAGCACGGCCGCCACCTTGATGCAGTCCTCGTCGGCGATGTTGAGCGCGTTGGTCTGCACGCGGCCCCGGCTCACGGCCAGCATGACGCCCTTGCCGATCAGCGACTTAACCGTCGCGAACCACAGCCACGACGGCGCGCCGCTGCCCTGGCGCGCGCTGCCCCGCACCTCGGCCATCCTGCCCAGGGACAGGAAGGCCTTGGCCTGCCTCGCCACCTGCTGCTGGACTCCAAACGTGGGCTGAAAAGCGAAACAGAACAGGAGGGCGCTTTAGAGAACAGCCTCCGCCCGGGCGGGGCTCCGGCTGCGGGCAGGAAAAACGGAGGGGCGGGGGAAGGCGGGGAGCGGGGGGCTGGGGAGAACCTCCGTCAGCTCTTGAGAGAGGCCGAGGCTTCGCCGGCCCCCGGGGTCCTCCCGCTCAGGCTGATCCCCAGTGTGTTTCGAAAGGCAGAGCGAGGTGGTAACGCCATCACGCATGGTGCTTAGCAAAGCGTTTTCCTTTCTAATGGGGGCGAAGCATGCAGGGCGTTTGCCTTCTCTCTCTCCGTTTCCAGATGCCCTTTTCCCAGGCTCACCCCACGAGCGGAATCAGCTTATCGGGGCGTCCACCCCAGCACCGTTCTCCATGGCAGGCTGGGGAGAAAGCACCAGCACCCAGGGGAAGGCTGGAAAGCCTGGGGGCGCTTGGCGCTGGCTCACCGCGCCCCACTTGATACGCTTTGAAAGGCGTGTGCTTTAATTCAGGCAAACTCGGCACCGTCTCCGGGTGCACAGTTTGCAGCTGCATGTGACCACTATAATCGGCCACGATGGGCGGCGCACAGTGGGACAGCTGGCAACGAGTGTTTATTACTTTAGGAAAACATTTATTTTTTTTCGCAGACTTAGGAGACAGTGGGCCTTCTACACTGGCAAGGGTTTTAAATTGGGGAGTTTTAACTCAGACAGCTCTTATACCACCAGATGTTTGTCTGGCCAGGGTTTCCCCAAATGGAAACGTGTTTCGTTTGCAGCAGTGAGGGCACATTTGTTTTTCTGCTCTCCGGGCGGCCTTGATGTCTTTGCCTTCGACTCCCTAAGCTGTCCTTATGGTATGCTTCTGAAGACAGAGGACCTGAGCCTGACTGAAAAGGCTGCCTAGGAAAAAAAGTTGGCAGTCCATTTGTACAGTAAGACTTCAGTGTTTTCAGACATGTTGGGAAGTCATCTGCCATTAGGACACGCTCAAAGGCATTAGTAAACTTCAGGATGTCTTCATGGCACTTGATCAGTGCAGATGTATTTGCAGTTAGAAGTGTCAAAATGGCTCCCAGGTCCTGGAAACTGGATGGGTTTTACTTTTTAAATGTAAAGGTGACATCTGAAAAAGGAATTGCTTTTATGTTAAGTATGAAACATGTACCAGAAAGCAGAGGTATTGGAACTGTGTAATAACTTGTGTGTGTATGTGTGTTTGAGCCAGGATTGCCTTTTCTCTTTGTATTCATTGAAATTCTAGGAAATTGGTCAAGGGGCGGGGGTGGGGGTGGGGAATGAATCTTTCTAAGAAACTCTGCGCTCTCTTCTTATTACGGGGTAGCCCAATTTCTTGACCTTTAATTATTCTTGCTTTAAGCTAGAAATTCTGGTGTTTCGTTGTTGCATTCCTTTCTGATCTCTGCATGGTGGGAATTAAAAGTGCCACTTTCTGAAATGGCAGCTTTGACTTTGCAATTTTCCATTCTTTCTCCGTTTCTTTTATTTCCCAGAACAGTTCCAGGCTTCCTGCTCTGTTCTTTTCAGGAAAATTCCATAAACACCTAGTAGTAGGTGGTGCCTTACCAGAGGCCATTTTATTTTTATTTTTAATCCTTTCCCTTGAAACACTGCCAGTATTTTAAGGAAGTGGAACTTTGTGGCATTGCTTGCGAGCTGCTAATTTGTGACATGAACCCCCCCGCCCTCCTGTTTATTGTATCTTTGCCTTAAGGTCCCAAATACTATAAATGTGCGTTCCTGGGGTTCTCTGTAGAAACCCTGCACTCAAAAATGAGCTTTCACATTTTATTACCTTTTGATAATGCTTTTCTCTGTTTGTATTAGCATCACTAAAACCAGATTTAAGCCTGTTTCACAGGCCCCTGATTTGCTGAACAGAAATGCAAGAGGGAAGTGGTGCTTTCTTTCCTGAAAGAGTCAAAAAAATTAAAAATGGTCTTTGGTACAGTTTTCACCCGGGTAGTCTGATTAAGCAGGGGAAAATAAGGTGCAAGTAAGCCCTTTATCACCTTTTCATGGTTTTGCTTTTTGTCTCTTACCGGTACATCATCCCACTGCTGACTCTTCACCAGTTCGTAAGAAGGCTCCGTTAGATCGAATTTGGGGACAGGGAACCCAGGAATGGCATTGTGCAGATGGAAGCCAAATGTCACCAGCCAGCTGTTAACATCTAGGAAAAGAAGGTTCCAAATGAAAGGCCTTAGAGTTTATCTTGTGCTTTCCTGCACTGAAAGCCTTACCGTAAAACCCACATTCGCAAACAATGACCCTGAAAAAGAGCCCATGTTTGCCATCACCCTACAATTAAAAACTGACTCTAGACCCAGCAATCCCACTCCTGGGCATATACCCTGAGAAAACCATAATTCAAACAGAGTCATGTACCAAAATGTTCACTGCAGCTCTATTTACAATAGCCCGGAGATGGAAGCAACCTAAGTGTCCATCATCGGATGAATGGATAAAGAAGACGTGGCACATGTATACAATGGAATATTACTCAGCCATAAAAAGAAACGGAATTGAGTTATTTGTAGTGAGGTGGATGGACCTAGAGTCTGTCATACAGAGTGAAGTAAGTCAGAAAGAGAAAAACAAATATAGTATGCTAACACATATATATGGAATGTAAGAAAAAACAAAAAAAGGTCATGAAGAACCTAGGGGTACGACAGGAATAAAGACACAGACCTACTAGAGAATGAACTTGAGGATACAGGGAGGGGGCAGGGTAAGCTGTGACAAAGACAGTGGCATGGACATATATACACTACCAAACGTAAAATAGATAGCTAGTGGGAAGCAGCCGCATAGCACAGGGAGGTCAGCTCGGTGCTTTGTGACCACCTAGAGGGGTGGGATAGGGAGGGTGGGAGGGAGACGCAAGAGGGAGGAGATATGGGGATATATGTATACGTATAGCTGATTCACTTTGTTATACAGCAGAAACTAACACACCATTGTAAAGCAATTATACTCTAATAAAGATGTTTTAAAAAACCGACTATTTTCAGACACGATGACAATAACTTCAGTAGCAGAACGAAGTGAGAAGCAGAACGAAGTGAGACAGGGCTGCAGACAATGCAGATAACAGAGACTCACCTCGACAGAGGGGGTACACGGTCCCTTGTGCTGGTGATGGTGATAAAAAATGCGAATAACAACGCCCAGAAACACGAAACAGACAGCGTTGTCGACAACAAATGGCATTTGTAGTTAGTAAAGGCTGGTCTTAAATAGAAGTCGTGTGTTATTAGCTTTCAAAAGCGACTGCCCAAGGATATGCAGGCTTCCACCACCCATTTCCTATTAATAAGAACCCTGAATTGCGGGTATGAAGATCAACCGTTGATTCTTAAAGATGAATGGTGAAAGCTGGCCAAGCTGGCCAAGGGCACAGGCGTTCTGATCCCATCAGTTCTGACTACACAGGCTCACTGTGCACAGGTGGAGACAAACTTTGGGGGAGAGAAGAAGCTGGAAACCTTTAAGATGGTATTTTAAAATGTCACCACGTGACTCCAGAAGCCATTAAGCTGAAAATAAGGCTTTGATTCTGTTCCGGAGGTTCTAATGTTACGGAACTAGGCAGCAGGCTTGCAGCTTCACGAGTACAGTTGGGTGTAGTTTACTTTATATACTAAGCACATTGCTGGAAAACTCGAAATTGCATTTCACCTAATATATTTTATGCTGTTCCATCTCTCTTTTGATATTTTTCAGAAAATGCTGCCGTGGCATTCCCTGCCACCCACATTGCTAGCAGAGGATGAATCCAGGAGCTGTGGGCTTTCCAGCCTTTCAGCCACTGTCAACACCTCTTAAATAACCAGTGGTAAACTGCTTGTCAGAATGATGAAGGCCACTTGTTCCCCATTTCCTTCTCCAAGGCACAGACTCTCACTTCATTGCCAGGCTGGCAGGTCCCTTTGTGCAGGCATCATATAGGCTATAAACCCAGCGGTGTCCTCCCTGTTTTAAGTGGAGGGTGGCTGGTGGTGGAGGAGGATAGAAAGTAACACACTTGTGTGTGTGTGCGCGCATGTGTGCGTAAGATTACAGGGGGCTTGTATGTTAGAGAAAATTCTTTTTGGATGGGGCAGTGCTGGGGGGGCAAAGGTACCCTACTGTGAACAATGTCTGTGAAGCAGTGAAAATCAGAGGCTCCTATCAAGTGTTGAACATTACTGCCCAACAAGTGGGACGTGAAGGCAGGTAAGTACGGAAAACCCTGAAGGAGAATTCCATAAGGGTGTTGCTGAATGAGGACGCCGAGAGAAGGGACACGGACGGAACTGGCTCGCGAGGGAGAGGGCTACGAAAAGCCCAGGAAAGTGGGAGGCAGATGTGCAGTGAACCGGGGGTGGAGAGCTGCGCCGAAAACAGCCGTCTGGGGACGCCTCAAGCGCTGGGTGAGAAAGACAGCCGGAAGGAGGACCTAACGCGAGCCAAAAGCGAACAGAACAGAAAACTCCAGAATAACCTTCCTCTAGGAAACATAAATATAGCCAGGAGGTTAACTGTGGCAGAGTGTGGCTCAGGAATGGAAGGTGGAAACAGAAGGCTTCAGAATCCCTGCAGCAGGGCACGAGGGGAGATCTCAGCTCACCAGAGGGAAGTAAGGGAAGCAGGATGGACGTTCCTCACAAAGCTACGAATGGAATTACCATATGATCCAGCAGTCTCTCTTCTGCATATTTATCCAAAAATACAAAGACACTAATTCGAAAGGATACATCCACCCCTAGGTTCACTGCAGCATTCTTTACAATAGCCAAGATATGGAAACAACCTAAGTGCTTATCAATAGATGAATGGATAGAGAAGATATGGTATGTGTATACACACACACACAATGGAATATGAGTCACAAAAAAAATGAAATCTTGCCATTTGTGACAACGTGGATGCATGGACCTTGAGGGTATGACGCTAAGTGAAGTAATTCAGACGGAGAAAGGCAAACACGGTATGACTTCGCTCGTAATGTACAACGTTTTTGTTTTTTTGGCCGCGTTGTGCAGTTTGTGGGATCTTAATTCCCTGACCAGGGACTGAACCCAGGCCTTTGGCAGTGAAAACACCAGAGTCTTACCAACTGGACCACCAGGGAATTCCCCTAACTCAGATGATATAAAAAAACCAAATAAATGACCAAACCAAACCAAACATGTAGATACAGAGGACAGAGTAGTGGTTACCACAAGGGCAGGAGGTGGGGAGGACAAAGCGGGGAAACGGCATCAACTGTGTATGGTGACGGATGTCACGTAAGTTTGTGTTGGCAAGGACGCTGTCGTGTGTACAGAAATAGAAACAGAATGTTGTACACATGAAACATATAATGTTGTAAAGCAATGTTACCTCAATAAAGAGTAAAGAAGCTGCTCGTTAAAGGGAACCAGAGTCACGCTTGCAAGGACTCGTCTCTGTTTCACATCCTGGTGCTTCTGTGGTGGCAGAAGGGGAACTCAATGTTTTAAATTGGATCATGCACTGAATTTGGAAAGGTCTTAAAACTATACCCATACTGGCAGAAAAACTAATGTGTTCCTTAGCAGTGCCACCGTACAGGAACACTGCCCTAACTGGTGATGAAGACAGTAGTATAAGAGGACAGAACTGAGGAGAGAAACAGGGTCCACTGGCTAAGCATCACTGCCCCCAGGCGACAGTGGGGAAGAGGGAGTTATCACACCTCCCAGGGATGGGCTGCTGAGTCACGTGGTGTCGTGTTCCTTACTGATTCCTTCATTAGAACTTGACACGTGTAAAAGGAAAACCTCCCTCACACATTTGTAAGGCAGTCACTATTTAAAGCAGAATTGCATACGTTACTGTATTTAATACCACAAAGCAGGCATTGCTCTCCCCAGTTTACTTTTAAGGAAACAGACTCAAAAAGTCATGTGACTTGGCTATAAAGCGTTGGAATTGGAACTCCAATCTGGGGACTCCAAGTTCCCCGTGTTTTCTGCACCCCCACGTCCCTTCCCTTCCTTAAGTGACTGGATTGCACGTCATGTCAGAAACCTGTGGTCTTGGGCACTGGCAGGCAGAATAGGAAGCAACGAACTATGTCTCAGTGTCCCTCTGTGGTTTCTCCTTGGTTTCATCTAAAAGGTTAGGCATTTGATTTTGCATGAGGGAGGCGCACAGTTAAACCACGGGCCGTTATTTCGTGTGTTAATCCAGTGATTAAAGTACTTGGAAAGGAAAAACAATGACACTTACCTGTGATGTAGTCTTTCACATCATGGATTTTGCTTGCAGGGTTGTTATTCCTAAACATGTACAGGTTAAAGGGAGCTGGGTCCTTCCCAATCCTTTTCCAGATTTCTATGTCAGGCGTTGTCCATCGTCCTGCCAAAATGTCATAATCCCTTTCTCCAAAGTGGATTAATTTTGTGAGCGGGTCATACAAGCCACCATGAAATCCAATCACCAGCTGAAAGTCAATGTTGGAGTCAAAATAGATTTCGCCGTATGCGGTGTACTGAATCTGTTTGAGCATAAGCCCGTTGCTGCTGAAGACAGCCAGTGGTGTCCCTGTGTTGTCTGACGCGATGTAGAATTCATCCCCGCTGCTGATTTCCATGGCAAAAAGATGTCCTTGGAGATCGTAATAGAGGGAGGTGATCTCTGAACTCGAATGGTTGTAGACGTGAGTAATCCTGGTGGGATAAGTGAGGTCTGCGTAAAAAAACTGCAGGTGCTGTCCCAGACTGGTCTTGCTAGACACACGCCTTCCCAGGCCGTCGTAACGATAGATCACTGTCCAGCCGCTGCCTTTACTGTACACTCGGGTCAGAAGCCCCTTGGAGCTGTACTCAAAGATCTCTGTGCCTCTTTGACGCAGGAAGCCATCTTCATCCAACCGGTACTGAACATCGCCCAGTCGGGTGATCCTGTCTCGCAGGTCATAGCGAAGAGGCGTCAAGCGCGCGCTGTTACTTGGGTTCAGTAGGTGGAGGTTTCCATTCAGGTCGTAGTTGTAACGCCACATAATCTTTTCATTCAGATAAACTGTCTGCAGCTGTCCGTCGACATCGTACTCATAAGCATATTTGGTAGTGTTGGCGAAGGGCCCTATTTTAATCTCTCTCTTGGTTACCCGACCCATGTTATCATACTGAATTGTAATCCAGTACATGAGTGACCTGAAGATCTCATATTGAATTTCCTTGATGCGGCCGTGAGCGTCAAAGTGCTTCGTGTAAGTCATTACAGCTGTGGAAATGATCTGGTTAATATCATAATATATAACTCCAAATTTTCCAAACTGTTCCACTTTTCCAGAAATGTCATCGAACTGATAGAGGTCAATGGGCAGCGGAGTTTCATTGATGACACCCTGCATGCTGGTCACCCGAAAGCTGTTGTCATAGCTGTAGTCGAATCTCGCGTTCACCATCCCATCTTCACTAAAGCGGAAGATCTGTCTGTCAATGAGAGGCCCAATTTGCCTGTATCTGATGGTGCAAATAAAACCATCACTCTGGAGGTTTACCGTTTTGAGGACTCCTGCCGTTTCATCGTAGGTAAAACTGACTCTCGTGCTATCGTATAAGATTTCTGAGAGCCTGGTCTGCCTCCTGTACTTGAATAGGACCCTCCGACTCGTACCCAGGAAGGCCGTCTGGAGAAGCAGCCCGCCCTCGTTGTAGTCCGTGATGACGGAGGCATTGCTCTCCGGGGGGTTGTATATGTTACGGTAATAGCCGATGGAGCGGATGGTCTGCATTGTGTGGCGAGCCACGCTGGGCATGGTGATGGCCGACAGCTGGTCCCACGTGTCGTACTCGAAGATGTACTGCCGCTGGCTATGCAGCAGAAGCACCATGGACTGCAAAGAGAGGACAGACCGTTAGCCGGCACTCGCGAATGGCGGAGGTAGTGACCACAAACGCGCAAAACACTCCCCTTGAGAGAGTGGTTTTCATTCCAACTGGGTCTCCTTGACTTTCCACGTCGCTACCGATTTCCTGCCTAATTTGCCTGGATGCTTAATTGTGAGGGGTTCTGCAGTGAGTGTCTCAGGTCTCAGGACCGTACCTTTCTTTTTTTTTTTTTTCAGGCATTCATAGCCAAGCAGAAGATTGTCCATGGATTCCGGTAAGTCGTAATACGGGCACGAGCAAAGCTGCTTCAAAGACAACAGTTCAAGGGGAAAACAGCATATGGGAAGTGCAGTCCTGTCCATAATTAGCAATTATTTAGTAAGGTGGCTTTTCCCCCTCATTTGATTGAAGAACCACTCAAATCATGTTTTAATTTCCAGTGCATTTGGGGAAGGAGCAAAGCATTCAAAACATTACTTTATAAAGAGGAAACACAGGGCTTCCCTGGTGGCGCAGTGGTTAAGAATCTGCCTGCCAATGCAGGGGACATGGGTTTGAGCCTTGGTCCGGGAAGATCCCACATGCCACGGAGCAACTAAGCCCGTGCGTCACAACTACTGAGCCTGCGCTCTAGAGCCCGTGAGCCACGACTACTAAGCCTGCGTGCTACAACTACTGAAGCCCACGCGCCTAGAGCCCGTGCTCTGTGCCCCGCAACGAAGAGTAGCCCCCACTTGCCGCAACTAGAGAAAGCCCGCATACAGCAACGAAGACCCAATGCAGCCAAAAATAAATAAATAAAATAAATTTATTAAAAATAAATAAAGAAGAAACATAAAATTAGCCCAAAATGGATCATGTGTACCTAAAGTATCAACAGCAACAAACACTGCTACAAACAAATCACTCGGTGAATGAGAGCTGTCAATGCCCTTATTAGGAACATGGATCCAGATATTCTGTTTGTTTGTTTGCAGATTCTTAAATGGCATCTGTAATGACAGGAAAATCTGAATTCTGAAATTTCCTTTTGTGAGAACCAAATCAGACTTGTACCTCAGGTGCGGGGAGGATGGTTCCTGGGCTACAGACTTGCTTTGGTGCTAAATTATGAAGTGAATAGATAGATAAATAAAAATAAGCTCTGGGGCTTCCCTGGTGGCGCAGTGGTTGAGAGCCCGCCTGCCAATGCAGGGGACACGGGTTCGTGCCCCGGTCCGGGAGGATCCCACATGCCGCAGAGCGGCTGGGCCCGTGAGCCACGGCTGCTGAGCCTGCGCGTCCGGAGCCTGTGCTCCGCAACGGGAGAGGCCACAACAGTGAGAGGCCCGCGTACCCACCCCCGCAAAAAAATAAAAATAAAAATAAGCTCTTTATATTTGGCAAGTAATTGCAGAAAGACAAAAGACAATGTATTAGGCCAACGTGAGACAAGGCCAACCTGGAGGCTGGTTAGGTAGCTCTTGCCGTGGTGCAGTGCATGGGTGGTTCTATCCTCTGAGGAAGCCCCCTCTAAAACTTGTTAGACCGAATGGAAGGATGGCCAAACTGGGAGGTGGTTAGATTAGGAGCCCACTTCCCCACCTACCCTCCGCACCGGAACTCGCTCTTTGCTTTTGACACAGAAACGCATAACCCCGTGTCCAAGGCTCATTCTTTGCTCCTTCTTTTTTTTTTTTTTTGCGGTACGCGGGCCTCTCACTGCTGTGGCCTCTCCTGTTGCGGAGCACAGGCTCCGGACGCGCAGGCTCAGCGGCCATGGCTCACGGGCCCAGCCGCTCCGCGGCCTGTGGGATCTTCCCGGACCAGGGCACGAACCCGTGTTCCCTGCATCGGCAGGCGGACTCTCAACCACTGCGCCACCAGGGAAGCCCTCTTTGCTTCTTTATCGTCCACCATTTTCAGAAGCAGTTTGCCTGACTTACGCTTCTGCAGAACCTCCTCTCTGGGCACATCTAGGGGCAATTTTTGTGCACAGACTCCGCGGCAAAAGTCTTGAGACTTGTTCCTGGTGGTCTGCAGCCTTCCGAGGAAGCCTGGACCGCTGCCGAATTCACAGGCCCAGGACCCAGTGCTGCAGAGTCATTCAGAATCACAGCTCACGGCAGGTAGTAATACTCCTTACTTGGCCATGGATAAGTTGTGGCTTAGGGTGCCTATCCTAGCGAGGAAATGGAAATAGTCTGGGTGGATTTTAGAGATTTGGGAGAGATGGTGAGAAAGTGCTTGTTGGCGTTTCTCATCCCTGTTGATACATGGACGTGATCTCGGTCACTGCTGGTGTCATTTTGTGACAGTGGCCCTTACCAGTCACACGCCCCTTTGCTCCCTTTAAAGATTTTTCAGTCACATTACGGTCACCACTCTCAATTTTGGGGGCCTGAGAGTTTATTTTGTTTGTTTATTTATTTATTTATTTTTGGCCTCACTGCTCGGCTCGCGGGATCTTAGCTCCTCGAGCAGGGATTAAACCCACACCCTAGCATTGGCAGCACGGAGCCCTAGCCACTGGACCGCCAGGGAATTCCCAGTCTGGGGGTTTATATTTCTGTCGCTCTTCTCTGTAATGCGCTTAATTTAAATTGGGAAGAGTGTTGCAGAATGAGGTAGTGTTCTACTCCCAGCAACTTCAGGCAGGAGTGTTCTCGGGGCTTGTAGGTTGCAGGATGAGCTATTCTCCAGGTGTCGGGATTTGCTCTCAGGAAGGTAAGTGTGGAGGGGGCTTACTCTGTGCTCTCTCAACAAATAACAGCCGGAGGACTAACCATAGCGTGTGATGACGAGTCTGGAGGGAAACTGTCACCTAATGGGTCTCCTCCGTGGTCTCAGGGGTGCGTCTCTTCTAAGGACGGCACATAGGCGGGTTTGCAAGAGGAGAAATTGGCAAGTAGGGTGGTAGCTGGAAGCACTGGAGAGTTAGCGGGCTGCCTGAAGGTGAACTCTGAACACGAACTGGTCCTCAGGAAGAGGAAGTAGCCAGGACGGCTCAGGTGCAGGGGAGAGGTAGGTCCAGAGCATCTCTGGTGGAGACACCACGGGGCGAGTGAGCGCGACAGTGACGTGCGTGTGAGTGTTCGGAGGACGGGGTTATTCTGTGTAACCGAGGAGGGGCAGGCAGTGAGGCTGGGAGCTGTGTCTGTGCCTCTGCTGCCGTGTGGCCGCAGGCAGTGTGGGTGCCCTGAGCTGAGAGGCACCCGAACGCAAAGCCAGTGCGAACCTGCATCGCAAAGGCAGGTGAAACCTCCCATGGATATGCTTCTTGGTGGATTCTACTTCTTCAGAAAGGAACTACAGAGGGGTGGTCTTTTCCTCTATTGTTCTTTCTTCTTTGTTTTTTAATATTTATTTTTGGCTGCTTCGGGTCTTAGTTGAGGCACATGGGATCTCTCCTTGGGGCGCGCGGGCTCAGCCGTTGTGGCGCGTGGGCTTAGTTGCCCCGTGGCGTGTGGGCTCTTAGTTCCCGGACCAGGGATCGAACCCGCATCCCCTGCATTAGAAGGAGGATTCTTAACCGGTGGACCACCAGGGAAGTCCCTCCTCTTTCCTCTTACTTTCATTCTCTCTTGACCCCAGTCACCACCCGGAAGCTGGCATCTACGACCTGGCATTCTGCACACGTAGTCCTGTTTGGTGTCGTGCACAGGTCTCGAGAATGGCTGCCCTTTACATGCAGAAGAAAGGGGAGAGGCCACAGAGGACCAGACGCGTGGCTTTCTTAAAAAACAGCCTCTTTTGGTTACTAATGCATAAGTCGGGTGTATGTGCTTTTTATGGTTATGTCGAAGCTCTGCGGGCAACAACGCAAAACTGACAGCTTTAACTGTGCGAATGCGTAAGGCTCTTTCTCAAATGAAAAAGCTCGCACGGAGATGATTTACAAATGACTAACAAGCTCAAGGTCTAGTCTGTGAATGTTGTTGACGTATGAGGTTGGCAGGTGGGCGCTGTTGTGGCTTGTTTGTTCACAGCACAAATCACGTAAAAGGGTTTCGGAGAGGAGAACTTAACTGAGGAGAAACACCGTGGCTAATGCAGAAATTCATCAGTGCTCTACAGATGTGATTTACACGTGGGTACTCAGAATAACAAGCGGGGCTCAGTCACGTGACACTGGCCCCCCCGGAAGTGTGCTTGGGTGACTGCTGGAAAATACCTGTGTTTACCCTCGGTGTGCAGGCGTACCTTTTCCAAGTACGTGTAACTCCATGTCTTCCCGTCAGCAAAAACCCGGGAAACGATTCTCCCCTGTCCGTCGTAATCTACTTTCTCACTCGTAGTTCCTCGCTGGACGCTGGCCACTTGACCCGTGGATGAATAGGTGACATTGACGGCCATCAGCTTGCTGCTCGGCAGCCAGAGAGTCGGATGCCCTGATGTGTCATAGGCGATCCTCAGGAGAAATTTACGGTGGTCATCATAGATCTTTTCTGTCTTCGTTGTTCGATCAAAGTCAACTGAAAGGAGGTTTCTGCCATTAACCTGTTACCACACAAACAAGAGGATAAAATAAATCATGCTGTTCCAATACCAGCCGCTTTTTACTCTTCAGCGTCCCCACTATTGTTCAAACACCGTTTATGACGATTGATTCTCTTTGTCAGTAAACTAATTTAGCAACTTCTTGGGTACAAGTGCAAGGCAGTAGATTAACTGCTCTTTTAAAAGGTTTCATTAAGCAGAAATACAGCCTGGCATTTGTTCAAAACCTTTTCAATTAAATTTTGTAACCTTAAGCAACCGATAAGAAAAAAGCCGAAATGCATTTGCTTTAAAGTTTGCTCAGAAGATACGAAGGTGGTAAACCTGACATCTCTGCACATTACTCAAATCCCTGCCCCGCCCCACCCAGAAGACATTGGGAAATAATTGCTTACTAGATTAATCATGGCTACATTAAATAAAATGGTGGTAAACGTGATTCTAGCCCTTCGAGGAGCAGTTAAGAGCAGATAATGTGGAACCCACATTACTGTAAATTATTAATTAGTTGAAATAGCAGGAGGTTACAAACATGATCCTTGTTTTTGACTAAGTGCTGAAGTGTCACAATTTTTTGGAATGCATTTTTCTTTGATAACATCTGGTTCACTGGCAAGGACTTCAAATCCTTCACTCCCACATCTACACAGTCTGACCACTGTGCTTACTTTACAAATCTAGCCCCATGCTGTTGTCGTAGGGTCTCTGTGTCATGTCCAGAATCTCTGACTACATCTGGCTGTTACTGTCTGTGGTCCAGGGCACACACCAGCCAGCATCTGTTACTGTGGTGGACATGTGGCCTTGGTTAAATTCTACTTTACACATGGTCTACAGCGTTTGCAGAAGACGAGGGCCAGTCCATTCTTTGGTTTTCTACTGCACCTTTGTGGTGATGGTGGCTTGTCCATACCAAAATGCTTGTTAACTGTTCGGATTGTTACAAGTTAAATGGGAAAATCTTAATTTTACTTGACCATGTCCTAGCTAGAACCTTCAAAACAGACAGTTCCAGCTGATCACTTACACACACACACACACACACACACACACCACTTATACACACACATACACATCACTTATACACACACACCACTTATATACACACACACACACCACTTACACACACACACACATATATCCACCACTTATACACACACACACACACACACACACCACTTATACACACATACACATCACTTATACACACACACACATATATCCACCACTTATACATACACACACACACACACCAATATATGTAAATATATATGTATGTACATACATAATATACACGTATATGTATGTAAAATCTGGGATAAAAACTTGTGCCTTGTATCACGGCCATTGAACAAGGCCCATGAAAAAATTCTCCTTAAGCTTTATTTAAACTTTTCCAATTAGCTCTTCAGGGGGGGGTACTGTGAAGTCCATGGAAGGGTAAAGATATGAGCTGAAAAGAAGTTCACGCCTAGCTGGCAAAGCGGTCGGGGTCAGGGTGCCGGGGAAGCACCCAGATGATTCACAACGAATGAGAAAGCAGAGCCCTGGATGCAAGTGAGGAGCCCTTAAGTTTTCAGTTCTGTCATTGCACATCCAGCTGATGCAGGAAAAAGAAAAACCCCTCGAGCCATAGAGCAACTGGTATGTGTTGGTGTGGGGTGTGTACCTGTGTCGGAGGGGGCAGCCAGGAGTCCGAAAGCCCCATTTCCACACACCACAAGGTCTAGAAGCAGCGAGGCCCTGGGCTCTCAGTGAGTTTATATGATTCTGACCAGCCAGCTGAAGGCTTTCCGGGCTTCTGTTTTCCCAAGTGGAAATTTCTGCAGAATAGCTGCTCGGCCTTCTGTGAATGTTGTGAGACTTGATACGAGTTTAGGTTTGCAGGATGCTTTGTGTACCTCGGAAAGAAGCTACTAGCTTACAAGGATGTATTTTTAAGTCTGTAGTTTTACAGATGTGATTTGATATCAAAGAGCTCAATACTGAACTGGCAGAATCCAGCTCTTCAGCTTCTATTTGCACACTTGTGATGCCTTAAGGAAGAGGCTTTGCACAATTTAAATGGTTTCCTAGGGCTCGTTTTTCTCACATTGTGATTTAAAAAACAAAACAAAACAACAGAGCGTTTAGGTTTGCCCTCCTTTTTCCGTCCTCAGGTTATTCCAGGCTACGAATAGCCAAGCGAGACCGCCTGTGTAGTTAGTTTCCATGGACTGCAGCCCGCAGTCGCACCCCATCTGTTTGCGTTTTACTTGTATTCATTTTAATTTGTATCTCGAGTCTTTATTGCCTTCCTGAACCCTCCTTTGCCTCTGCAGTATTTCCTACGGGTAGAGTACAGGAAATCTGCTCTGCAGATCTGGTATGGCTGCTTGGTCAGGAAGGGAGAGGGGCCAGAGGCAGGCCTGGGACCCCTTCTTTGCACGCCTGCGCCCACCACCGGGCTTCTGATTTGTCGCTCTGGTTTGGGACTCTGGCTGCACAACACCAAAGCGTCCAGGAGAACATCTAACGCTGCCACACCACGCATGTCACCATATGGAAACATCTAGAAGCACCGCGAGACCAAACATCTGGATAGCAGTTAACATTTTTCTTTTTATCCAGACAAATGCCTTTCTTGTGTCCTCCAACTGAAGAAATGAGGAAAGAATGAGAATGTGGCTGTGTTTTTCTCCACGTTCACAACACAAGCCAAGGTTTTAACTGTTCTGTTTCCAGACACCAGCCACTGTTATTCAATAGGTAACATTTCAGAAGATACTAACAGATGTTTTGTTTTTTTCCATCCCTCTCAAACCTGCCCGCACGTTCTCCTTTGGGTGTTGCAGACAAAATGCACAAGTCAAAGGACATTTCCATCTGGAACACAGTGCGCTTAACTGCATCTGTATGAAATCACAACTATTTTGCAAACTTTTTTTTGACAATCATAGAGGACCAGCATTGTTGCCCCAGTGGCCTTTTAATAAATATTTTTAACATAAAAAAATATCAAGTTACACTGAGTAGTTCACCTAAGATGAAAAACCTTCTATCAGATCGTTACGATACCTCCAGCTACATAAAAATGAATCCAAATGTTGTGTCTGGATAAAAGCTCACCATGAATTCCTTTGTGATATACAGCGTTTCTTTTTTTCTTTTTTTTTTGCGGTACGCGGGCCTCTCACTGCTGTGGCCTCTCCCGTCGCGGAGCACAGGCTCCGGACGCGCAGGCTCAGCGGCCATGGCTCACGGGCCCAGCCGCTCCGCGGCATGTGGGACCTTCCCGGACCGGTGCGCGAACCCGTGTCCCCTGCATCGGCAGGCGGACTCTCAACCACTGCGCCACCAGGGAAGCCCTACAGCGTTTCTTTTAAGTAAGCATGGAAAATCCCCATGTTCAAAGATCATGTCCAGCATGCCTGCAATCAATCACAATGCCCCTTTGATATCGGGAAGTAGGTATTTTCCCTCTGTAACGCTTGAAAAACTGAGGCATGAAGAGGTTAAAACAATGTCTGTATGTTTGACGACACGAAGCACAGTCAGGCTGTATTCAGGTATCCAGAATGTTTGTGACACTATGTCAACTCCCTGGTGTCCTTGTTAGAACATCAACCGTCTGCAGGCGGTTCTGTGTCCCCTCCACACACCAGCAAGTGCTAACTGCTCGCACCATCCCACTCTAGGCCCCCTGCCAGTCAGACGAAAGTGAGACACAGGACGTCACACAAACGTGATGGGCATAATAAGAGTTAAATAAGCTATCATATTTACGCATGCCTCGAAACACCCTTTTGGCCTTCAAGTTTCGAGAATTTCTTTTTCACGTAATCCACTAAATGTTTTCCTTTAAGCATCAGAATTCTGGGCAAGTTTAGAAGATGACTTTTATTATTAGGATAACATAACAATTTTTGGGAATTGATCAAAGGCTGGCTCTAAAGTCCAACACTGACAAAAATTAGGACTGTTTACCAAATACTGTAAGACAAGGACAAGCAACTATTATGCATGTCTTTTTTTAAAAAAATGTAGGTACAAGCGAGTAAGCTAAGGAATTGTCTCATCTTTGTTCTGTTTTCCCACATCTCTGCCACGATTGCCTCTGCTGGGTATCCCTATGTATCCAACCCCCTTTCCCTTAATGCAGTTTCACAGAAAATGCTTTCCATGTTGCTCATTTCTTGTATAATTTTTCCTTTTGTACTCCTTGCCTTTTTTTTTTTTTTCTTTTTAAACCACTCCATCTAGTGTTATACCTATTATATCCATGTGATCTATTCAACTGAGTGTTAGGTCTCCTGCAGTCAAACATCTGCAAGGATGTGCTGCTATTCCTACAGCTTCTCTCTGAGGAAGATCTAGAGGCAATGAAATAACCCGATTCTAAGGCTGGCTCTTCCTCATTCTTTCATTTATTGAATAAATATTTGAGTGCCCACCCTGTGTCAGGCCCATAGCTAGATTTAGGCCAGTAACTTAAAAATGAAAAGACGTTTCTGCTAGAAGATAATGAAAGGTAAGAGACGAGACGTCCTCTGTTTCAGGAAAGGGTGGAGTAAAAACGGGCGGCTTTTCGGGCTGATTCTGACTCTGATTTCTGATTCAGAGGCCCTGGTGGCCTCGCGTCATGCCCCTCCTTCCTCCTCTGCGCCCTAACTTGGCAGATTCCAGGTCCAGTCCCCCAACGAGATTTTCACACCATTGCTTTCTCCCTAGAATTCCTCTCTTAGAATCCACAGAGGATGAAATTAGCAAGCCGAGCTAGCACATCCAATCTTATCTTTTTTTTTTATTACATCTTTATTGGAGTATAATTGCTTTACAATGGTGTGTTAGTTTCTGCTTTATAACAAAGTGAATCAGTTATACATAAACATATGTTCCCATATCGCTCTTGAAAGTACGCAACCCTCCCTTGTGATCTTGGCACTGTCTCTATGTGAGCCATCACAAGTATCAGCTGGAAATCTCCTTTCAGTGTGAACGAACAGGCCGTTTTAAATAGCGTATCTTCTGAAATGACTTGCTGAGGCATTGTCGTTCTGGTATTTGGAAAGAAACTCACACCCATGCCTGTGTGCACTGGCCTCTTCCTCCCCAAAGGGAGGTGTTTTCTTCATTTAGAATCTGAGACTGAGAATCAGAGACTTAAAATCGGCTTTTTCCTCTTTTCCTCTACTCTTCTTAATTCCTTTTTTATGTCTAGAAAATCAGTATTAAAAAGGAAAAAGAAGGATGCACTTAGACTAGCTTGTCTCAAAGAACAGTGGGCCACATGTTACGTGGTCAGTTTCTGGGCAAAGCATCTCCCATAATCTTTCTTGTGTTTTCGTAACAAGTGAGTTAACCGGATTTTTCCTATCCATCTGTTGGGTGGGAATAAATGCCCACTGTTTGTGCCCATGGTTCAGATTCTCTGGGTTAGGGTTACAGAATATGTAATCATGCCTTTCGTTTTTCAAGGATTTTCACATTATCTCATTTGTTCTGTAACAATTGTGTGAGACGGCGGCAGGGTAGGGCAAATTATATTTATCCATAATACAGCTAATCTATATCGTGTCTGTGTCATAAGGTCAGGATATTATCTACACAATGTCGTATTATTGCCGTCATAATATGGATATCATCATATAGGTAAGGAAAATGAGCTTTACAGATGTTAGGACTGTCCTATAAGATTTATTATTAGTAAAAAGTGGAGCCTGATCTAGAACCCACATTTTTTGAGCACAAATGCGAGCAGAAGCTTCGTGTCTTTTGATGAAGTAAGTCCCGTGTCCAGGTACACGTGGGACTCTGTGCGTGTGTGTATGTGTGTGTACGGGCACACCACACTTGCTGTAGGGGTAGCTGACTAAGACAAAGCCTGTGAACTAGCTTCCAGTTTGCAGTGACCCAAGGAAGCATGGCCCAGGGGCAGCGGTCAGTGGTAGCAGCCGACAGGCACGCAGGCAGCTCAGTTCCTTGTTTCGGCAGAAGAAAAGGCCGGGGCTGGCGCTGACTCTGGTAACAGACCAAGACCCTCTGAAAGCGACCCCGGAATGAGCCTGGAGCTTGTTTTCTTCCCATCATGTTACTTGCCCCTTAATCATGCTCTTCTTTCTGAGGTTCTATTCCATCTTCTTCTGGCCCTTCTCACGGGATAACCTCCCTCCAGCCTCCCCAGCTCCTATCCACCAGAACTCCTGGTGCAGGGCCCCGGAGCTAGGGCATCCAGGCTCCCATAGCCTGGGAGACGGGTGAAGTGGGAGCAAAACACTGGTTTCAGAAGACCATGCATTTAGAGTCCCAACCCCTGCCTTGCAACTGAAGAGGAATTAGAATGTAACTGTGAGTTGGACAGTCTATCTGATGCACTGATTCCTTCTCACTTCATTTCTATTTCTTGGAAATAGCCAGAGACAATATGTAGTAGCTGTTTCTTACCATGAGGGCTTGTCCTGGGAAATAATGTTGGCCTGTTATAATAATAATAATTTAACCATTTTTTGGTGCTGAAAAAAGGACATGAATGGTATCCTCCATGTTTTTTGTCTCTCCTTGATTTTAAGGAACTTTTTTTTAAACAGCAAGGGAAGTAATTTTAGGAATAGTTATCTACATTTATCTGATAAATGAAAATCTGTTTGCTAATAGAAAGAATGAATCTGGTTCAGTTTATAGTGGTTTGAAGGTGGTTCCTTGTAACCCGTGTTTTAGTAGTTAATCTATGATGTCTTTACCAAACAGCTATCCTAAAGCACAGCTTGCTTTCTAGATCTCGTTGGCCCACAATGTGAGATGGAGGAATAAAAACACCTAAGAAGGCAACACAGAGAACATTTTGCAGAGGTCAATTACACGAGCGTACTCAGCAGTGTCATCACACTTCTCAGAACAGTGACGTCAGTTTGGGTTTCCCTTCAACAGGGAGGAGGTGGCAGGGGGTTTCCGACGTTGGTCCTCTTCTAGGTGCCTAAGCTGTACTTTAAAAATATTGAGAATGCAAAGGAAGGATCCAACTTTCAAAGGCCAACCCACCTCTTTCAAGATACATATTTATGACTTGGAATACTTTTAATATTTCATCCAACTCTTACCCATCCCCATCCCATTAGGAAGCCATCACTCCTGAGTGGGTAAAGGAAAATCGTAAGATTATTAGGGCAATATCAGTAAAACAAGAATCTGTCGGCCATCCAGGCTATTTGGAATTGTGCTACATGCACTACCCTAATCTCCCAGGGAAGAACTGATTTTCTTTTTTTAATTTAACACCTTTTTTGGAGTATAATTGCTTTACAGTGGTGTGTTAGTTTCTGCTGTATAACAAAGTGAATCAGCTATACGTATACATACATCCCCATATCCCCTCCCTCTTGCATCTCCCTCCCACCCTCCCTATCCCACCCTTCTAGGTGGTCACAAAGCACGGAGCTGTGCTATGAGGCTGCTTCCCACTAGCTAGCTATTTTACATTTGGTAGTGTATATATGTCCATGCCACTCTCTCACTTTGTCCCAGCTTACCCTTCCCCCTCCCCATATCCTCAAGTCCATTCTCTATGGGAAGAACTGATTTTTAATCAAAGCTATATTAAGAAAACGCTTTTCTCAAATAGTTGGCTTTTTCTATGAGTGATCTGATGGCTTGATGGTTGGCTGTAACTCATGCTCTAAGGTAAGGTGTTACCCTGAGTGTGAACAGGAGATGAGTCCTAGGCCTGCCCTCCCGGACAGGCCACTGCATGACACAGAGGACCGGGTGGCTGTCACCTCGCTCTGACACTGACTTACCCTGAGCTTTCGACCAAAGACGTTGACTTTGCCTTGGGCTTGCTCTTTTCGGAATCTCCATTCCACCAAATTCTGACCGTTTTCACCAGGAAGAGTCATGTTTCTTTTGGCAACTGTTGGGTTAGCTGTGCCGGCCAGAACATGTGGCTCTGTCTGGTAGTGCGAATCCAGGCCACTGGCGTACAGGATTCGAAGGGAGCCGTCGTAACCAACCTGGTAGCTGTTTCTTAACTGATCTAGAAAACAAGCAGCAGAAAACATGAACTGTAGGTGTGCATTAAACACCAGATCGTTTGTGGGGTTAGAAGTGATATGAATTTCTAAAACATTGACTGGACTCCATTTATAAGGGAATGAAAAGTACTTAATGATATCCTTTTAGAAAATAACAAAACAACTTCGATTTCTGGCATCTCATGCTGTAACAGATTTGGCTGAATGTTAAAGGCAAACTTTAGGGGAATTTAAAGTCCTTTTCTACTTTATTTGCCTGATTAAATAAATGAAGGTTCGACCTCCAGTAAATGTTTTGCAAAGAACCAAGTATGTGTTCTTTTCAGAGGCTGGTGTGTCTCCTCCAAGGGTTTAGAAGACATCTTCCCAATATTCATCCCTATATCTTTTGTTAAAGATGTTTTGAAACGAGTTAATATCTGTACCTTCTATACCAAAAATATAAGGAGATATTTCCCCCTGAAATTGACTTTAAAAAAGGAAGTCGGGCTTCCCTGGTGGTGCAGTGTTAAGAATCTGCCTGCTAATGCAGGGGACATGGGTTCAAGCCCTGGTCTGGGAAGATCCCACATGCCACGGAGCAACTAAGCCCGTGCGCCACAACTACTGAGCCTGCGTGCCACAACTAATGAAGCCCGCGTGCCTTGAGCCTGTGCTCTTCAACAAGGGAAGCCACCACAATGAGAAGCCCGCGCACTGCAACGAAGAGTAGCCCCCGCTCGCCACAACTAGAGAAAGCCCACGCGCAGCAACGAAGACCCAATGCAGCCAAAAACAAATAAACTAAAAAAAAAAAATGGAAGTCATATTTTGTACAAAACACCCTCTCATATTGTAGGCTACTGCCTCAACTTAAAAATTTTGAATAATATAGGACCATTTGGGGAAGCAATGAATTCAAGCAATACTGATTTTAGATGACTGTAGAGATTAACTGACAGAATTGGTAAAAAAAAAAAAGAGGAGAAGCTTAACTCAGATTTAGCAATAAGTCTTAGAGCAATGACCTCACAGTTGCAATTGTCATTGTAAACAGGCCTTTTCAAGATTACATCAAAAGGGAATATGGTGGGAGGTTCCATCATGGAGTTATTGGACATATATACCTACAGACTGAATGAAAAAATGGGAAGTTGAGCTATTACACATATGGGTATACAATTTCCAGTGATGGCATGAGATGCGGATTCAAACGCTGCATCGTGCACGGATTCGGAAAGCTCAGACTGCTGGCCTTCCATGGCGGTGATGATGATGCCAAAGGGCCTTTAGATGCAAGTGAAGAGTGGGAATTAACGTGTTTTATTAAATGGGAAAGAAAAAAACCGTAATTTCTAGGTTAACAGATTGTTTTAGATATTATGTGATTTTACATACGTATATATTACTAAATAAACAATACACGTAGACGTTAGACTATCTCATCAATATCTCTAGGGGTTTATATTTCCACCTTCTCTTTCCTGGTTCATCTTATAAAATGGGGGTTGCCACTTTCTACCCGGGTACCAGTGGTATTTTACTTTTTAAAGAGTTTTTTTTTTTTTGGTGTGGACTATTTTTAAAGTCTTTATTGAACTTGTTACAATACTGCTTCTGTTTTATGTTTTGGTTTTTTGGCCCCAAGGCATGTGGGATCTTAGCTCCACGACCAGGGATCGAACCCGCACCCCCTACATTGGAAGGTGAAGCCTTAACCACTGGACCTCCAGGGAAGCCCCACCAGTAGTATTTTAAACTGGGCCATTGAAAGCTCTGCTTTCGTGTTTACCTTGAGCCACGGTGTAGAATGAGTCGATGGAGGACAGGTTTGAAGTGATGCTGACACCTTCTTCTCGGCTGGATGACTCAAGGTCCACTGTGATAGCCTTGTCCATGTCCCCATGGAGGTTTGTGACCACTCCGGTTGGAAATGTCACATTTGTCAGACGACCTTCACTGTCATAGCTGAATAAAAGAGGCATGAACTCGGCATTAAATAGGAAACTGCAAGTTCTTCTTACTCGTGAGAGCGTCTGCGGCAACAGTAGCCGCACACATTTGGAAGACTATTCGTCTTTGTGCACGAGCTGTGCAGTGAGGACTTCAAACATGCTTTGAAGTGATCGGAAGCCTGCTTAACACAGAGAAGCCTCACCGGCGAGGGCAGGAGTAAACAGAGCCGCTCCCCTCCCCAGCACGCCATTCTCTCACGTGTGACCACATTCCAACTGCACATCTAATTTGCTGTTTCAAAGGGAACATGTTTGCTGGTATTAAATTTCGTAGTATCCCTCCATATTTTCTATAAAGTAGATTTAATTCACTGTTATATCCTTTTTGAAAGTTTTACTAACTTATGCCCTCTATGGCAGTGCAATATGGAAAAAAATATATATAATTTTGTAAAGCAGTATATGTACATGCATGTAAGTATTTGCATATGTAAAGATATTCCTTTGGTATCCTGAGACATCTTCAACAAATTAATATAATAAGGCCTTTTCTAGAGACTTTATTTCTCAGTGATTGACCTACTTTATAATGGCAAATTGGGACTTAATGTTGGCGGGCTGGAGATAATCTATCTTGTCTATACTCATGTTGTAGGAATGGGTGATATCTTGGATGATGATTTATCATGTTTACTGAAATGAGATGTAATATTTCCTGACATTTAATGACTATTTGCTTTTTTATGATACCCTCACTTTTTTTTTTAGCATATAAATATAAGAGGCACCTATAATTTAAGTGTTAGGATATATTTAAAAAGCTATCTTATTATCATAAATATGCATTACAGATACAACATTTTACTAAAAACTTGATTTTGGGGGTGACTTTTCTATTGGTGGCAGCACCAGAGAAAATTTCAAAAATGACAAGGTGGTTTGAAGAAAGGGAAAAAAATGTAAATTCTGGATGAAAAATCAGGGACTTCCTTGGGACAAAAAATATACTTAAGATTGGATTTCATATTAATACTAAGGCTGCTTCATCAATAAAAGGTCTAAGTGAAATGGAAACCTGAACCATGCCCTACTTAAAATAAGCCCAGATGCAGAACTAGGAGAGAAAGAATCTTATTAATGAAAGACAGAAGTTACCAGAGGAGGAAAAACAGTGAAGAGGATCCTAATAATGGGTGTAAACACGGGGCAACAAGGGAATAAGGGGTAGAAAAAAGGACTTAAATGATACTTTGGAATAAAAGGAGAGAGGGCTTCTAGACTGCAAAAATTAGCTTTGAAAAATGTGGTTATAGGAATTAGGAGCAGACTCTATGTCTCCAATGTCATGGCGGAGCTAGGAAGGCAAGGGAGGAAGGAGACGGATGTCTGTTCAGGGCCCGTTACTTCAGTGGGGACAGCATCACTCAGATGGTGGGCTTGCCTGACTTGACCTGACAACTCGCCCTGCTGCTTCGTCAGCGGAAGAAACGGGCACTCAGGAGAAAGAGGCGGGCGACGGATGGAGAAAGAGAGAAAGGGAGAAAGAGAGAGAGAAAGAGAGAAAATGCGCCGTTGAGTGTAATCATTGTTTGGACCCATAAAAGGCAGAGCTGAAGTGAAAGAGCGGACTCCCTTCCCTCTCCAGCAGCCCAAATGCCCCCAGCAGATTAAGGCATCAGCGAAAGAAACCAAAACTGCTTTTTTGAAGAAATTATTACTCTTGAAACAAACAAGCGTGGGTTTATTATGCAGCAAAGCAGTTACAGAATTACTGACCAAACCCGCTTAAAGTGCAATCTTGACCTGGACGTAATTCTTGCAGCGCGTTACATTTCTCATAGGATACGATGAAAAATAAGCTATTGTGTTTTAAAGAAACGAACACCCTAAGATAAGGAAGTACTAGGGATGTAATGCACAACGTGATAAACAGAATTAACACTGCTGTCGGTTATGTATAAAAGTTGTAGAGAGAAAAATCCCAAGAGTTCTCATCACAAGCAAGAAATGTGTATTTTCTAGTTCTTTAATGTTGTATCTGTAGGAGATGATGGACGTTCACTAAACTTATTGTGATAATCCTTTCAGGATGTATGGAAGCCCCATCACGATGCTGTACACTTAAACTTACACGGTGCTGTCTGTCCATTATATCTCAATAACACTGGAAGAAAAAAAAAGAAGCTATAGAAAAATTGAAAAAATAAAGTAACATCCTTTGGAATGCTCCTACGTAAAAGGCAGTTCAGTGCTGCGCTATGCCCGCACCCCCTTCCCATTTTACAGGTGGAAAATATGATGTGGTCAGGTGATTTGATCTGGCTCTCTTTGCATCTCACGATGGGGCCGTAACTGGAACTTTCATGCACTGGACCCAGGTCCCTTAGCCCTTCTGTAAAGCACAGGGCTTGACTTGAAGTGGAGAACGGCAGCTTTACACAGGTGATGCCGCCTGCCAGCACTCTGCTGGTTCATTCTTGCTGCTGTCACTCACCTGCCCTTTATCGACCCCTTTGCTGGTTTATGTTTTCTAGCTCCATTCAATCTAAAGCAGGTCTGTCACCTTTCTCCTGCAGAAAGCATTTCTCCAACCTTTGCCTCTGCTCTTTCATTGGCCTACCCCACGTTCCCTGTCCTGCTGGGCAGGCATCTCCTATCACAGGATGCTGAGTGCATGGCCATAGAGCATGGGATGCTGCACATTCAGACACTAACCTGTCAGCCTTTGGTCCTTTGGAAAATAAAAGTACGAGCAGCCTTTGTAGGCGGTGCAGTTAGAATGACAGAGGGTTAAGCTGGCATCTTAGTGGCCCAGTTTCACAGTTTAGCCCTGGAAGTCCTCAATTTGTGCCTTCAGACGGGCGGCTGCATCTACGTTAAGGCACTAAAAGGGCTGAAGGGCTCGCACAGGGCCGGCCAGGAAAGCTGCTATTTCGGAAGGGCCCTCAGAGCATCTACCCCGCCAGTCACCTACCAGTTTCTGAATAAGCTTTGTGGGCTAGTTACGGTGCGAGGGGATTGTGGGTACACAGAGCATCAGAAGTCTGGTGGTCCAGAGTCCCCCCACCCCCTGAGGGCAGGTGACGGAGCAGAGCAGGGAAGGGCCACCTCAAGGTGGGGACCTAAGCTGGGCCTTGAAATCGATGCGGATTTATACAGGCGCACAGGACACATTCCAGCCAGGAAGACAGCCGGGGAGAGGGTGCAGAGGACTGAGGACGGACGGGCTGTGAGGTCAGGGAGCAGAAGAGCCCACTGAAGCGGAGGGTCCGCGTAGGGTCCCTGATACGGTAGAGGGAGGCTCATCACCCGGGACTGTGATGAAGGTTTTAAAGGGAAGCAAGGCTTTAATTCGGTGTAAAGGAGCCCAGGGGCGGGGCGACACGTCAAGCAGGGAATCCTTCCCAGACTTGCCGATTCCACAAACCAGTACAAAAAATAAAACTGGGGCCCAACAGAGAGTTTTTAAATAAAAACTCCTCACCTATAACTAGCATCATTTCATAAAGAAAGGCCATTTACTCATGCCACAGATAGAAAGGACCTAACTTCAGGGTGAAAGTTCTTGACAAGGACCAGTAAAGCTTTATGAAAATGTTCTCCCCATCATTAGTTATTTTTTCCATTTCACTGTGGATCTGTGAAAACTTCTGCACAGATTCACATCTATGACAACGGAAATGCAACAAGATGGATGGCAGCCATTAGAATTGCCAGGGGATGCCGGATAAGGGAGGGAGAGAGAACAAGGGGCCGAGATGCCTTTCAGACGTGGCAGGCGATCCCTTCTCTGGCAAAAGCAGAAAAACAACGCAGCAGCCGATGTTCGCCTGTCCTCTGAAAAGCTTTGATCCCGGGTGCTAACAGGGGCCTTCCCATCAAACACACGCCTCTGGACATACTCTCTGCTTCCGCGCAGCTTCGCGGCTCTACGGAATGTTGCTTGGCCTCGCTGGTGAACCAGGCCTGCCCAGCTTGTAGATCTGAGACATGGTTTTCTTTTATGAGCTTCTTGAATTTACAGTACGATAGGCTCCAGGGAATCTGACTAGAACATCAACTTGATGCCCCCCTTTCCACTCATCCGGTCGCAGCCGCACGGCTTCAAGTTCATCGCACAGCACACTCTTCTTTACTCCCGGTTGACCCCTCTTGACAAAGGCCCCTTTTGCTGGAAAAGGCAAATCCCTCAGGCTCCCCACGACCTTTGCGACGCTCTTCACTGATGTTTCTCTGTTTGTTCGTCTTTAATTTTGCGTTTTTTTGCCTAGACTTGCCGTTTTAGCCTTTGTGGTATATTTTTAAATCTCTTTTTACGTTTCCTAAACAGCGGGATTATCGACAAATGCCCCGGAAAGCCAGAGCCTCAGACCTTCTCAGTTGAAGACGCCGATTCCGTTCTGACGTGAAATTTTCTCTCTCGCTTCCCTTTACAGACAGAAGTTCCCAACTCTTCACTTTTCCTTCACAATGTCTCTCACATATCTTCCCACTCCCACAGCCACCCTAGATTTCAAAAGCTGGTCTTGTCGCCTCTCCCCATACTCACGGCTACCAAATCCATCTTCCGAAACCCGCCCCGAGTACCACGCTTCTCTGATTAAACATCTTCTAGTGGTTCCTCAACGGAGAGAAACACTGACTGAGACTGTCACCAACCAAGGTCAATAGACTATTGATACCGCAAATGTATTCAGGTAGAAACAAGGTTCTTGAAAACTGTTTTTTTTGCAAGTGGTCTAAAACATCAGAACAAAACTAATTTATTATAGTCCTGTCTTCATTATACACCACGTGTTGGTGAGTCAGACACAACAAAATTATTTTCTTTTCTTTTAAAAGTGTCTACTAAAGATAAAAAGAATAAGGTAACAATTGACATGTAGTTTGTTGCATTAAAAAATCTGATATAGGGCTTCCCTGGTGGCGCAGTGGTTGAGAGTCCGCCTGCTGATGCAGGGGACACGGGTTTGTGCCCCGGTCCGGGAAGATCCCACATGCCGCGGAGCGGCTGGGCCTGTGAGCCATGGCCGCTGAGCCTGTGCGTCCGGAGCCTGTGCTCTGCAACGGGAGAGGCCACAACAGCGAGAGGCCTCTGTACCGCAAAAAAAAAAAAAAAAAAAAAAAAAAAAATCTGATATACTTATTTCTGTTGTCTGTTAGCTTGTTGTAAGTCTTTTAACTCTTACCCAGAAAAAGTCTTGTTCAAAAGCAAACATTCAATTCAGTTGATACATTACAGTAGAGTCAACTAACATCATTCAACAAAGGTAACAAGTTTTCTTTAAAACTCCACAGGATTATCTGTTGTCTTCAGTGCTTCCCCATAACATGGCTGCTTCTTCTTTTTTTTTTTTGGCCTCCCCGCGCGCCATGCGGGATCTTAGTTCCCCGACCAGGGATTGAACCCGAGCCCCCTGCGGTGGAAGCGCTGAGTCTTAACCACTGGACCGCCAGGGAAGTCCCATGGCTTCTTTAATCAAATGTTTCATTTCTAAAATTACCTTCTGTTTTTGAGAAAAATCTGTGTCCATGAGAGCAGGGCTTTAGAGAAGAAAGCAAACCAGCGAAGAGAGGCAGCCATCGCCCTGAGAGGGGCGGCTCTTTTGAGTGGGCTGCCCTGTCCCCCTTGCCTTGCGATTCAGCCTTATGCTGAACTGGTCTCAAAGGTGAGACAAATGTATGTATTTACTCCTAAAATGTTGGCAATGCTCCTCTCCCAGACCTTTATTCTCCTCACCTGTAGAGGAGTGGACACCAGCCAGCTAAACGCATGTGTCACCTTTGACTGGTTTCTCTAGTCCAAATCAGCCTGTCTGGAGAAGCTGAGACACCAGGAGGTGTTGGTCTGGATGGGAGCCATTCATGGCTGGTTCTTCCGCGTCTTCCCCAGGGCCACCCGGAATAAGCTGCTGAGTGGGGCTGCATCCGTGTGCTTTTAGACTTGAGTCCCAGTAAGGATTCCCAGGAAAGACATAATCAACCTGTCTTTCCCCCACTGTACCCCCGACACAGAGGGAGAATCTTTTCTCCCATCTATCAGAGTTCCTTTAATCCAATGTCCTTTCATTGTTTAACAGCCTACAAAACCAAAAAAAAAAAAAAAAACCCCAAACAAAATCCGCCCCCAACCTTGCCATCTGTATGGCAATACTTTTTTCACAGTGCTAACCCATAATAGCTTCTTATCTGTCGTCGTGGTAAAGCAGAACAAAATTACCAACCTCATCATAACACAAACACATGCACAAAGCGCTCCCGGGTCTGCAGTCCTGGTGAAGGACGTGCGCAAACGGCAAAACCAGAACAGAACCCGACTTAAGCTTCTCGTGGTGGACTGTCTGGAACCCTAATAGCAACAATGCTATCTGTAACACTCTTATCAAAAGAATTTACGTGTAAGCGTTCTGGGAACGGAACTGAGGTTTGTATATTTGAACAGCGATCTCACAGGCAAATCATAATTTCTTTGAGTTCAGGACCAATGTTGTCAGTTAGAAATCCTCAAAAAGTCAGGTTCTGAAGAGAAAATGCAAAATGCTTCCATCATCAAGGGAAGTAGAGCAATCAACCAACTCGTAAATCATTGGTTCATCTGGTACTTAGCTGTCTGCTACCTACACATTACCAAAAATAATGGGGAAGATGCAAAATAAGAAAGACGAAAGAAGGAATTATTTTACATGATGTTTGTGTCCAGGGCTAAGAGGATCCTGATGAGAACGGGTGGCACTACAAGGGTGGGAGCGGAAAGAGGGGTTAACACACACATTTCTCTGCTGCTGTCGCATTTTATTCAGAGGTCTTGCGATGGGGCAAAATTCTGGCCATTGGTTTGCTTCATAAACCCGGAAAGGGCAGCGGCCTACAGTCAAGCCACTATCCTGTTTGGCAACACCCAGATAACATGAGTTCAGAAGACCACGGACACCCAGATAACATGAGTTCAGAAGACCACAGACAACGGCAGATCTTTGCTTTCTCACCTCTGGTCCCGCCCTTACTTTGAACATTGAGCCTGGTGACAGATGGTCATGGACAGGACATTTTTCAATATTTTCGATATTTTTCAAAGATCCAATTCAAGAAAAGGGGCCCAATGCGTGGTCATCACCATTATCAGGGAGAGTTGATGAGGTGATAATGACCAGCCCTGAAATTCACAGGCCTTGAGACAAAGGGATCCAAGTCAGGACATTCCAGAATTAGTTCCCTTTGTGGTTTGAAAGATTGTGGGTGAGCCCTCATTAAGACAGGATCTTATTCAAACCATTTAGAAAATGTTTATTGACTACGGAAGGTTGAAACGAGTGGGACACGTCTTATTTGTTTAGATAACAGGTCTTGGCCAGGCCTTGAAATGTAGACTTGCTGGAGAGGGGATGTCAGGGAAATTTTTGTTCCAAAGAATCTGTCAGACAGAACTGTGCATGCCCTCGTCCCCCTTGATTGATTCCATGGGGCCCGGGAGCGCTCAGAGGACAAACCCATCCTCTCCGGAGCTCTCCTCTTTGTATCCTGGCCACTCACTGAGACCCACCCAGGAAATGGCTGTGCAGTGAGTGAGGACAAGGTGGATTTGAAAGACTTATGGTAAAGCTGGAAAGGTTAAAACAAAAGTACGAAGCCCATTTGGAAAGAGAAATTTTATTACTGTAAATTGCTATGACTACCAGCGGCATAATAGATACCAGGTTTGGCTGAAATGCCACACTATTTTAGCAAAAGAAATCTGGTAACTTCTTAAATGTTGTTTCTTTTGGAATCAGCCTTGACAGGGACCTAGGAGAAGTTGGGGAGAAATGGCAGAATCACACATTTTTTTAGAGCAGGCAAGAATCTTTAATTACTAAGAAGCCTTGCATTTCACAGGTGAGGGCGCAGAATTTTAGAGAGGTGCCACGCCTTGCGCAGCGTCACACAGACGGGAGTAAGTGACAAAGTCAGGCTGGAACCCAGGTTCTTGGTTTCCAAACCGAATGCCTTTTCCCAACCAGCTTACGCTGCTTCTCAGAAAAGACAGCAAATAGAGAACAGACAGAAAGGCATCAAAGAACTAACGGGATGTCAATGATTTGGAAATAAGGAAGGATTGGGAGGAAAAACAATAGATGTAGTGGGTAGACTGGGAATCTAAGATGAAATAACATTTAGGCTAAAATGCTGTCTGTTCACAAGCTTTATGAGAGAAAGTGAATATCGTGGAAAGTGTGAGGATGGAGGGAAAGCAGAGGGATGGTCAGACGTAGGCAGTTAAGGAACATGAGGGAGCAAAGAGGGGACAAATACAGAAGGGGAGGTAACACACAAGGCGAGGCCCAGATCTGATGGCATCAATAATCGGGGGGATGGCGTCCAGTAGCAGAAAAGGCGACCCTGAAGTGTGAACACTCGTACTGTCTCCGTTGTTGAGCCATAGGAAACCTTAGTCTGTAAATGCATATATTCACACGTTTCCCCCCCAGCGAGATCTCATTCACACTTGGGGCTCAGCTCTTTCCACGGGCCCCGTGCCCACGTCTCTAGAACTGACTTGCCCTGAGTTCTCATTGGCTGTTTCCGAACACATGCTGGGCTGGACTACGGTCCCCTCAAAGCCATAATTTCCAAATCAGAGCTCATCTGTTTCTACCAACCTGCGTCCTCCCTGTATGTCCTACCCACTCGGTCGCTAGGTCAGCAGATTCTCTTCTCCCTCCCCTCTTGCATTCAGTCACCAGGTTATACTTCATTTCCTAATGACTAACCTCCTTCTCTGTAATTTCAGTGCCCATCTGTGGGTCAGGCCTTCACCTCCCGACTAGATTTACTGTCTCCTAGCTCCTCTCTCCCCCTTTTCTCAGCCTCCTACTTTTCTACATCCAATCCATCCTTATATTGTCCCCAGATGGACCATGTTGCCTTCCTGGTAATCTCCTTCATGGGAAGCCTGTCCACGCAGGATCACCAGGTGGTCAGGTTAAGCCCTGCTTGATCAGAACTGTGACCTCCACCTCCCTTCTTCTTCCTACTTTCACACACGCTCTATGCGCTTGTCATCAAGCTGCACCTTCTTTCTAGAATCTACCACGCTCTGCCTCCCAAGGAAATGCTCTCCTCCGGCCTGGAACACCCCACCTCGGCTTGCTCACCTTGCTTCGTACCTTTAGGGGTCTCACTTTAAGAACCTCAGATTACATATAGAATCTAGAAAACAAAAATGGTTCTCATGAACCTAGGGGCAGGACAGGAATAAAAACACAGACGTAGAGAATGGACTTGAGGACACGGCGGGGAGGGAGAAGCTGGGACAAAGCGAGAGAGCGGCGTGGACATATATACGCTACCAAATGTAAAACAGAGAGCTAGTGGGAAGCAGCCGCATAGCACAGGGAGATCAGCTCGGTGCTGTGTGACCACCTGGAGGGGTGGGATAGGGAGAGTGGGAGGGAGACACAAGAGGGAGGGCATATGGGGATATATGTACATGTATAGCTGATTCACTTTGTTATATGGAAGAAACTAGGGACGGATGGGAGGGATGCTATGAGGAATCAGGGATGATGGTTTCCCCAATCATCTTATCTCCTTCCTAGGTCATCTCGCCCAACCCTGGGATGGAGTCCAGAAGAGAACAGAGTCCATATTAGCTCTGCTTTGACCCCTCAAGATTTTCTGAAGCCAGGATCCTGGAACACAGGCAAGGGGCTTCTTCTGGGAGTCTAGGAGTTAGGGTAGCCTGGAGGAAGGGATGCTGAGGTTGCTTTTATTTTGATATCATAGGAATCAGTCAGAGATGCCGGACAGTCTCTGGAAAATACCCAACTGTCCATCTTCAGTTCTGTGATTATAAAATAGTAAAGTTCCCTTGTCACCGTGTAGATTTCTTGCCCTGTTATCAGACAACCCTTTAAAATGGCTGGTGTATATAACTTGGTCTTAGAGTAAGTAAATCATCTGATAATCACGGTGTAAGGGAAGTTGCTGACACACCCAGATATGATGCTATCAGGTCATCTAACTTAAAACTAGATTGCAGAAGAAAATTGGATTAAATCAAGCATTAGTAAAAGCATTGCCTTAGTAGCGTTCAGGTTAGTGTTTGAAATGTACAAAAATGTACAATTATTCAATTGGCTACACACTTTTTTTTACTGATGTCCCTGGGACTATACATTCTGGTTACAAACTTAAAGCAAAATTATTAAACAAAACAGCAAAAATGGAAATCAACCACAGCATTTTCCCATGAATTTAAGTGATCTGCTGATAAAATCTCTTAAAATCATCCTTAATGCAGCAAATTTTTTCTTCCATGAGGAAAGAAAGAGAAAAAGGAAAATAAAGGAGAGGAATTGGGCACCAGTTTTAGAAATGTATTTGTAAAATGGGTTGCTTTGTTTTTAACGCAATTTTGGGCAGAAATAGCAATGAAACGTGATTTCAGCGTTTGAATTTTTAGGGTTGGATGTCAGATGCCTACCAAGGGAAAGGTTATCTTCTCAGTTGTGTCCCATGGAAGATGCCTCTGTGATTTTTCTAACATCATGAGCTATTATAGTCACACACACACATCAAGAGAACACAGCCCGGCACAGATGTCCAGCTATTTAGACATGATTCAGTGTCAAGGGGACCGGACACATCTTTCCGGACCGGGAATAACCGTCACTGAGTTCTCCTAGGATACCTGTGCTTTTTGCTCACTGCTCTGGATCTGAAGCCCAGTTACGCCTTACGCTGCCTCTCTCTCCTTCTCTGAGATGCCCTTTTCCATCTTCTCCCAGACGATCGGAACTGATGTCAGTGGCAGCTGTGGATCTGTCGTGGGCTCGGGGTTACGTTCATTATAAAGAAATGGTTAAGAAGCTCGTTCTGAAATTGCTCAGCTTGAATGAGGGACAGTAAAGCACCCAAATGAGAAGCTGGAGACCCGTATACACCTACATAAATGTGTAAGAGCTGAAACTCATTTATTTGCTCCGTGAATCTGAATAGAGCTCACGAAAGACCACAGTCAGCCCCGTGCATATAAAGCTCCAAATATTCCAAGTCCCAAGATAGAAAACTGCCACCGACCCAGCTGTGTGCATGTACACGTCAGCCAGAATTCGGAGGTGTTTTTTCCATGCTGTCTTCTCTAAGCAGACAGAAGAGCCTCTAGATGTGCCCACACGGTTTGTATCTTACGGGGTAGCAAGCAGAGAACTGTGAAATGCCGTTAGTCATTAAGTACTTGACTCAATTACCCAGTTCAATACACTGGGTTTGCTTTTGTGCGCATCCAAGTGAAGAACTGAGGTTCCGCTCTGGCTATGAACTTCTTAAATAATAGATTTCTAGCAAGTAAGATCTTTTGGGTCTCCCTGGAATTACTCTAGCTAAGGAATTATAACGTGTGATCATTGTTTTAAAATGGTATGAAGACCAGCACAAAATACTCCCTAAGTGAAGGGGGTAAGTAGGCTCATGACAGGGTCCTCAGACAAGGGGACGCCAGAGCCAGATGGACATCCTTTCTACCGCCCAGCAACTCAACGGAAGAGGAGGTCTGAGGCAAGATGGCTTATTCAATTAGCAACAAATAATTATTCCGCTCGTGAAACATATTCGTCTAACTCCGGGATTTCAGAGCTGAGTTATAAACTACCCGACACCTGTCTTCCTATCATACCGTCTGTAGCATGTCTAAGAACACTGGCCACTTCCCTAACAAATCACAGTAGGGACACAAAAATCACAAGTATCACGGAGAGGAATTGCTGCGCCGAAGACGGTATCTCTAGTTTCTGAAATGAAGGTTTCTTGTGCTTTGCAAACTACCAGTGAACCCTAAAAAGTCACCCTATTTTATTGGTGACTGATGAGAATCTCAAGTTGAGAGTCGGGTTTCCTTTTCCTAGAGCCATTCTTCCTGTTACCAGGGGCAACAGTATACTTAAACTGTATTTGCATGGGAAATGTTTTCTGTCTTTAACTCTTTAATCCCAACATTTCAGAAGAAAGTGCTACCAGTATGAAGTTTTAATTTTCGTTAATTATTGTAATAACAAGGTCAACTGAGGAAGTCCTTACTTTATAAAGCAAAAGAGAGTAAATGTGTAATAGTAGGTAAATATATTTCAAAAAATCAACAACAAAAATGAGAAGTGTTAATATTTTCAGCATTAACTCTTGGTACGGAAAAGTCTGAACTGTTTCAGAAGGCAAACATTCACACGATACTCTCCCAACGGAGGCAGCTCTAGGTTTCATCAGACTCTTCTCTATAAATAACCGTTCACCTGACCACAGGTGAACTCCTCTACTCCTTCATTCAACAAATAGCTATTGGGAGCATTCTACGTGCACTGCAAGCTTCCAGGAGCCGTGGGAGCCACAGAGATAATGGCACAGCTCGCATTTCAGAAAATACTTTCACATTTCATTCTGTACATTCTGTGACACACATGTCGCAAGACTGTGACATGCTGATGGTAAATGAAAGTTTGCACTAAGAAAAAGAGAAGTGAAATTAAAACATGTAAGGTAAACAATTTCAGCTAATTCTCTTTTAAAATTCTTTGGTAGAAACTGCAGTGACTGCACTTTTTATTGGTAGGCAATTTATCGATCCCAGATCTTCTCCCATCTGTTTCTATCCGATAAAGCTTTAATCTCAAGGCTTTTTAGACACTAGGCTAGCTAGAAAGCTGGACACATACAAATGGGAATTTGGGCTGAAAAGTTTAATCTTTCTTTGCAAGGTATTTGTACATAAAGATAGATACAGCATGTAACAGATCTAGGAACTACTGTCACAAAAGTCATAGAAAACAGGTGTTTTTCAACTGTGAAGTGTTTTTTTTCCCCCATAATCTCCTTGGGGTTTTGGTAAAACTGTGACCATTGTCAAACCTCTCACATCCCTTCTTTACGAAAGTACCAAGTACCCTTAAAAGGTCTAAATTAGACATGTAGTACTATAAGAATGTGAGGGGAAATATTACAGACACGCACTAGGATTCTGGGAGTCTGCCAGCTCACTAGTAACGACAAACACCAAGGAAGCCTGGCAGGGATTCAGAGTCCCCTCTGGCTCTTCTAGAACCTTCACATCCAGTCTCATATATCCGAGTCAGCACAGAATAAGCAGAAACTGTTGTTGTCAAGGCTCTGACGAGTAGAGGTGGGGGGTTGAGTGTATCCATCAACAATCTCAGACTTACACAGACAGAAAGGGGCCACTCTGTCAGAATCCAGAGGGTGCTTTCGGAGGGGCTGCCTGATGATGACACGCCTTTACGCACTTACTTTTGAACGTGTTTTAACGTTTCTCACCCTTAGAAAGGGTGGACCCTTGCTCATTGACAGCTAAATTATAAGAATGTACAGAAAGAAAAAAATGATCATTTGTCATTCTGATATGATGATTCTGAATTACTTAGGTTAAATGCTCTATTTTTTTTTTCCTGTCTTGTACAGTAATACACTGTTTTGCAAAGTGCATAAATGTTTCTTGGAAATTTTTAAATCATGTCTTTGCTGCAGACATCTAAAGGAAAATTAACAAAAACACTGTTTTCTGAAAGCAATATTTGTTTCTTTTATTAGAAAAGCTGTTTCTCAAGTACTGTAAACTACTATATTCTTAAGTTATAGCAAACACATGTTTATATGCGTGTGTGTGTATATAATTATGAGGTTTATATTTGGTGGAATACTTCAATAATGCTTCTTGGAATAGTCGCCTTTATTGTAATTTACCTAGATGATGACTTAACAGATATACTTTAAATATGATGTGTAACGGGTCTGTATTAGTGCAATATCATTGTGATTTATTTTAATTAATTAAAAACTTTCATTCTTGCAAACAGTGCTTGCCCATCATATTCACAAGACAGGTTTGCCAACTCAACCTCTACCTTAGCAGTCATGTTGATTCTTCACTAAGTCTGAAATTCTTGGAGAGTGTTTAGTACTAGAGAAATGTGTCTTCTTTGTGTACCATAATATTAAAAAAGTAAAAATCCCAAATTTGTTTATACTATCCCACATCAACTCCACCAATGGAGTATATCCATTTCTCATTGTAGGTCATAGGTCATTAGTGAACCTGTATATGTGTTGCAGAAGTCCATGCGTCAGTAGTAACCCACATGACGAACTTCTGTGCATTGTCAATTCCCGGGAACAAATAAGAACACATTCAAACATGGCTCACAGAGCAGAGCTTGAGTCCTAGACTGTACTAAAACCTTATTTCTCTATTTTCGCCCCTGCTTTTAAACCGAAACCCTACAAATGCCACCATCATTTCCTGAAGATCTTATAATCAGAGCAGCTCTCCCGCCCAGTCTCATCTGATGGGAACATTTTTACTGTACTCTTTTTTCGCCTCTTTGGCAACAGAGCCTGCTATCACTTTGAAAGGAAGTGCTTGCCATTAACTTCCAATTTATTCCTTTCCTATTGTGATCCTAAAATGAGCAAAAGGAATGCTAAGAACAGAATTTTAATGTAATTCAATTGCAAAGGTTTGTTCCACTGACAAAATCATGCTACTGGGTAACATTCATTTTATGAAAAGGGAATCTGTGAAAAAAGAAAAGCAATCCAAGGTACAGGAGAACTAAGCCTAATGTGTAAGTTCTACTCCAGAAAAGTTGTATAGAAAATATTTGTATATTGGATCATTTTTTTCTACTGACTTTTCTCATAATTTTGGAGCTGTGTTCCTAAAGAAAGTACATTTGCTTCTGCATTTCATCGAGCACATCCCACTAAGGAACTCAATATTCATTTCCAGGAGTATTTTGCACTGGTCAGCATGCCGTCTCTGCACATCTAATTTCCCCTTATGATTTGTGCAATGTTAGTGGAATGAACAAGTAACGGCAAGTGATTTTACACAGTCACAAAATGTGACTGTTCAAAGAGCACGTTGCCTGGGCCACTCCTCCACAAATTCAGTAGAATACCCCAGCGGGACGCTCCTTCTACTTTTTCATATGCTTTCAGAGTGACCAGCTATTTCATTTGCATTTAGTGGTAAGGTCCTTATAGGTGGAGTTTAGATTCTCCAATAACTGATGATAAAAAGCTAAGCCCTTCTATCTGTGGTGCTGATGGGTTCAGCTAAGTTCATTGTAAATGTTTTTAAAGTTTCCCTTCAGTGACAGCTCCCAAAACAGTCAGCTTTAGCACATGGGCAAATATAACCCCCAAAAGCTTTTGCCTAAAGCCAAGGCTGCAGTATGTTTCCCCAAAAGTTTGCTGCTAATATATTACGTCTGTATGAAGTAAAATCTTAAATTAATCTTTAAGCAGAAGTAGATTGACCTCGATGGTAATGAAACTTAAGCTTCAGGGCGCCCCACCTGCCTGGGTCCCTTCCAAGGTCCTGAGTCTAATTTTGTTTTTTTTTTTTTTTTTTCAGAAAAAGGGATCCCCAAATTACAGAATCTCCAGGCCCCCAAAAAGCTGAATCCCACTTGCCCTTAAGATTGTACTATTATTATCCACACTACTGTACATAAAATAGATAAACAACAAGGACCTACTGTATAGCACAGGGAACTATATTCGATATCTTGTAATAACTTATAATGGAAAAGAACCTGAAGAAGAAATATATATATACATATATATATAAGTATAACTGAATCACTTTGCTGTACACCTGAAACTAACACATTGTAAACCAACTATACTTCGATAAAAACAAATAAACAGAAAAAGGATTGTACTGCTATTATTTTAGATTACATTATTATATCACAGTATTTTATAATCGGAGTAGAATTTTGATTTACTTACTCAAAAAATGTTGTCCATCCAGTTTCATCGCTTTTAGTGGCTAAAAGACCACTGTTGCCATGGTAAGTAAACAAAACTAATTCCAGTCCTTGAGCGGTCATGCTTTTCAAACATCCATTTGTTCCTATGGTCAACCATATCACTTGGTTATCAGGAGACACCACTCGCACTGGCATCCGATTTGGGTCCCGTCTAATCCTAAGGGTATTGCCGTTACTGTCGGTCACGGCAGTAATATCATTGTCATTGCTGTAGCTAAAATTGTACAGATAATCGCCAGTGACTAAACTCACAGTATACTGGTGAGTGCCATTGACGTCAAAGATATAGAGTTCTTGATCGGTTGGAGAGGCAACTTCATAGAAGTTCATAGAGTTAAGTAAAGGCTTGTTCTTTGACACAGCCCGGATCCGAATGTTTCCTAGGTCTGCAATGTACAGGGTACCATCCGGAGAGGCGGCAAGGGAGGACGGAGCGCTCAGTTTGGCATCTTTGGCATAGCCATCTCCGCTCTGGTAGCAGTCACAATTGGCATCGTTTTTGCAGTCACACTCTGACGGTATCCCAGCAACCAGGGAGATCTCCCCGTCTGTGGTGACTTGCCTTATCCGGTTAATTTTCTTTTCGTCGGTTTCAGTGATGTACAGGACCCCACTGTAGGACACAGCAATGGCAGTAGCCGACTCCAGGGTCGTCTGAACTGCGTGCTTGCCCACAGAATATTCCACTCCTGGCACCTGGCAGTGCATGGGCCGCCCAGCAGCAACGCGCACTTGACGATTTTCAGTGATCTGTAAAACTACATTATTATCCAGGACATAAATGGAGTTATCCATAGGGTTAATGGCTAGGTCAGTGGGCCATTCCAGACGTACCTTCGTAAAAAAGAAATGGTCTGGTTACTCAGTTACTGAGCTGCTGTTAACTTGCCAGAAGAGTAAATTAGAAATTTACTGGGTAAATCTGGGGAAATTACCATTGATATGGTAAACTGTTTAAAAATTGTTTTTAAAATAGATACAGTGAAATAAACTTAAAAAGTTTTGAGTGGAGACAAACGTAGGAAATAAAATTTTATTTAAAAATGCAGCTCATTGAAAGATTTGCAAGTTCTAGCCAAAGAGCAAATGAATCATAAGTGGTGAGTTAACACGTATCAATGAGATGCGAACACACTCGTTCCTTTTAGCAGTAACAATCACCCAGTGCGGGGCTTTCTAGGTTATGAATACATTAGTGTTCCCTTGTGTTTTTAATCAGGCCAATAGTAAAGTTTCTAATTCTAAATATAAGTCCCTGAGGACTAATCCTAGTTGGTTTAGGATCTCACGCAATCAAAAGATTAGAGATTTAAGCGGTTTTGTTCTTTTTGGAATATCTGCATGCTGCTACTTTACTGGTATTTTATTACAAATGATTAGCATTTCTTAGTGGTAACTGTTCTGTATCTCACTGAATTCTTCAAATGCAGAGCTGGAGAAGAAGATAACTTTTTATTAGCTCCTGAGACACATTTTAGTGGAACAGCTTTACCACAACGACTGACGCCCATGCCACGCGCGGTTTAACACGGTGTCATCTTAGTGTACTGACACAGTAAATCAAGTCACTTAGAAGACAGACAGACCATTGGGTGTAATGTCTTCACTACCTGGCTGATGTGCATGCTTGTGTCACAAGTTAAAGGTCTGGCTGAAGTCAGGTCGTTAGAGCCTAGGAGAGTTGATATGATTCCATTCTGATCAACTTTTCTGATCATGGTTCCATCGACAAAGTAGATTAATCCATTTTTATCGATCGCCATTCCTGTATCCAAGAGAAGTAACAGTTATTAATCTTTCAAAAGTGATTAATTTTAATTAAATGTTCAGGCCCATCACGAAACGCAACATTTAACCCCAGTGATAACATGGGCAGTAGACAGCAAGTTAAGACTGCAGATTGCAAACACATTAGGAAAAACCCGACATAGGCATTCATGTTACGTATAAGTGTAAAATGTAATAAAGAACCGAAGTTTGTTAGAATCTGTCCTTCGTGTGTGAATCATATAAGTAGTACCTGTGTTTTAAATATAAACACTGTACAGTGTTGTCATCTATACATTATAGAAACAGGTCATATTCTGTTACACTGAACTTTATATTCTAACAAAAACAGATCTAAGCCAAGGTTAGTGTTTTATTGACCTTGTTACAATGAAATTTGCTAGTATGAATAACTCAGCACAACAAATACTTTTTTTCCAGTCCTTGTTCACATAATAGTATCTAGTTATAATGAAAAAAAACCCCAAAACCCCCAAAAGACACAAAGCCTCAAACCAAAAAACACTGCAATGAATGGCATAAAACATGAGGAAGGAGTCAGTCCTGACTGGTTTAAAAGCTAGAAACCTTCATCACATAGAATTTTAGCCCTTGTTACCTCCAGAAATGCCTCACAGCAAGTATTTTTTCCCATGGCATAGAAACAGAAGTTTAATAGCTCCAAACTGGGTGAGAGCTAATAGGGTTGCTTAGTGCTGGCTTTTTTGTGTGTGTGTGTGGTACGCGGGCCTCTCACTGTTGCGGCCTCTCCCGTTGCGGAGCACAGGCTCTGGACGCGCAGGCTCCGCAGCACGTGGGATCTTCCCGGACCGGGACACGAACCTGGGTCCCCTGCACCGGCAGGCGGGCTCTCAACCACTGCGCCACCAGGGAAGCCCAGTGATGGCTTTTAAGGAGGCCTGGGACTCATTCATGACAAAGAAATTCCAGGACAATGGGAAAAAAAAAAAAAAGAATTCAGATACTTCCTTGAAGTTGAATAGGATGCAACCTGAATGATATCGGGTAGTTGCTTGATTCTTTCAAAAGCTGAAAAAAAAGGGTACGATAAAAAATGCCAAGAACCTAATATTTACTGTAAAATCAACTTAGGATTCTAGCAGTTTCACACTAAGTAGCTTTTAAAAGCACTAGATGTGAATCAGCTTTTTCCAGAACACAGCTGAGGGTAAAATATTAGACGCAGAATGGAACACAATCAGGCACTAACTGGATTTTCCACATTTTTTTTTTAATAAAAAGAAATCCTCAAATTGATAAATGCCAATACCTTTGGGACTCATGAGTGTGGCTTCCACAGCCTTCCCTCCATCCCCACATCTGGCTTCATCAAAAGGAAGGCACTGTTCTCCTGTCCCTGCAACCACTTCAGCATTTTTAGTCAAGTCTTTTGCACCCGTGAGTGACTTCGGGCGATAAATCCTGCGAGTGTTAGTGTCAGAAACATACAAATCCCCTGAGACTGGATCAGTTGCAAGGTAGTATCTATGAGCTGGGCTGCTGCTGTAAAGAAAGATGATACATAAACATCACAAAGAAAGTTACTCCTAAAACACAGAAATTGAAAGCAAAATAAAACAGTTGATGAGAAACTAATTATAAACCGAGACCCCCCCACCCATCAATGGCTGGAAGAATTGGTGGCAACCTCTAACGTGACTGCTTTCCTTCCTTGTCTGTTGCTGAGGATTTAACAATTTAGGAAACGGCCATCTTAAAAATAATCACCTTTACAAGGCAACATGCTTCCAGCCTGAAACAAAGAAGCAAGTTCTCGGAATCTTTTTGGTTCAATGCAAAGCCATTAACATACAGCCTTTGAGTGATAGGCTTCAAGTTTATTCCAGGGGACGGGTGTCTCTACCAAACTCACCAGTGAAGTATTAACATACTAGTGATTTTACTTGCATCTCACGGTAGGGAAATCTCCTGTCTTCTCTTGCAATCAAACCAAAACCACCTGGCTCCAAAAAAATTACTTTTTTTGAAAGAAAAAAAAAAAGTAGTGCTGTGTCTGTCTGGGTTGCTCTACTGGAATCCAGAAAGGTAATCTGACGCAGTGACGTCTGTTCTGAGCTATGGGGTTAAATACTAAAATGAGGCCATTCAAGAGAAGGAGGCAGTCTTAGTGGCCTAACGCACTGAGTCAGAATGCTGGGTTCATCACTTCCATTTTTAAAATTTGCAAATTAAGCTGCTCTAAAACATGTCTATGAATTTGGTGACATACAGACATTTGTTCACAATACAGAGTACCTCAATTTTATAAATCTAAATTAGTGCAAATGTAAAATATGTTACGTCCCGTTACCTGTAAAAACGGTTAAGACCAACGTTAGCAAGGAATGGACAAATTATGACATAGAGTTGAAATTGCAAGGTAATCCCCTTACATATACTTAACACCACATTCTTGGAATTAATGTAATTTTGTACTGTGTGCAAATATTGCCTTCTGAAAAAAAAAATTCTAAAAAGTTTAAATGATTTGGTACCTTGACAAAGACGTCAACAGGCAGGAATCTCTGAGATTCCACAAGTCTTTCGATGACAAAATTGGTTTTACTGATTTTATTCTCATTCTCTTTCTCTCTCCACACACACACACTTACAGGCTTGTTTCCATTTATTTTATATATAGATATTTAAAATACGTAGTATAAATCTAACTACATGAAAATATTTACCCTGAGTAATGGTTTAGTAGCTTTCTCATTACTAGTTAGGTTCTAATGAAGCAGTTCTCACTACTTAATGCTCTTCTTTTTAAGTGGTGAGCACGTGCACTTGACTCTGCTGTGAAAGGCTCTAGTGTTGTTCACTGGTGTTTCTCACATTGGGAGAGGGGACAGCTGGCCACACATGGGGCCTGTAGAGGCCTCTGGGGCTCTAGAAAGCTCCGTGGCGGTGATGTTGGTAGACAAACACCCAGACCCACAAAGGCTTGAACGCCTTCAGATTCTCCTTTCCAGCCTTTAATATCTTTTAGTGACAAGAAACAGGTTAGAGCAAGAGGTCCTGAGTGTGTAAATATGAGGGAAAAGGGTGAAAAGTGATATGAGGAACTCATAAAGAGATGCAAAAAGCCATCTGACATAAAAGCCCTTCAGAACTACTGGGTTAGACCTGATGATCAACTTGCCATGCTCAGTGTTATTGTATCATGTTTATAAGTTGATGCCTGAAATTTAATTTTATTTAATTTTTATTTTTCAATTAAAAAAAGTTATTTATTTGTTTTTGGCTGCATCGGGTCTTAGTTGCAGGATCTTTCATAGCAGCCCGTGGGCTCTTTGTTGAGGTGCGGCGGGCTTAGCTGCCCCACGGCATGTGGGATTTTAGTTCCCTGAACAGGGATCGAACCCGTGCCCCCTGCACTGGGAGCGCCGAGCTTTAACCACTGGACCGCCAGGGAAGTCCCGATGCCTGAAGTTTTAAATGCAACGAGACATATGGTGTTCCTTAGTGCGGTAGTTCATTACTCTGTAATGAAGTGAAAAGTTACATATCAGTATAACATTCAGAGCAATTTTATAGAGGCTTTCCTCCCCCCCATAATCAGTCTGATCTTCCAGGTATGTATATATAGCTGGTGACACAGCTGCAACTCAATCAAGCTGGGTCTATTTTGGAAGACATGACATTGGAGAGGTTCTTTAGTCTTTCCTATCTCCCTGATTACATACTAATTATTGTACAGTTGGCTGTAAATACACATACACACATTTTATTTTCTTGCCAGCTGTACAGCTATGAGCATGACCTGTGGACCAGATTGCCTAGGTCTGAACACAGTTAGCATCACTAACTGTGTGACCTTGAGCAAGACAGCTAACTTATCTTTGCCTCAGATTCCTTATCTGTAAAGGTGATAATAATGCAGATTTCATAGGATGCTGAGAGGATTACACGAACTAGTACAAGTACAATCCTTAGAACAGTGCCTGCCACACAGTATATACTCAGTAAGCATTAGCTGGGCTTCCCTGGTGGCGCAGTGGTTAAGAATCCGCCTGCTAGTGCAGGGGACACGGGTTCGAGCCCTGGTCCGGGAAGATCCCACATGCCGCGGAGCAACTAAGCCCACGTGCCACAACTACTGAGCCTGCACTCTAGAGCCCGTGAGCCACAACTACTGAGCCCACGTGCCACAACTACTGAAGCCCGTGTACCTAGAGCCTGTGATCCGCAACAAGAGAAGCCACTGCAATGAGAAGCCCGCACACCGCAACGAAGAGTAGCCTCTGCTTGCCACAACTAGAGAAAGCCCACGCATAGCAGCGAAGACCCAACACAGCCAAACATAAATAAAATAAATTTATAAATAATAAATTTAAAAAATTTAAAAATGTTAAAAAAAAATTAGCTATTCTTTTTTTTTTTTTTTTTTTTTCCACAGTACGCGGGCCTTTCACTGTTGTGGCCTCTCCCGTTGTGGAGCACAGGCTCCAGACGCGCAGGCTCAGCAGCCGTGGCTCACGGGTCCAGCCGCTCCGCGGCATGTGGGATCTTCCCGGACCGGGGCACGAACCCGTGTCCCCTGCATCGGCAGGTGGACTCTCAACCACTGCGCCACCAGGGAAGCCCCCCTAGCTATTCTTAGTATTGGCTTGTATCCTGTCTCCTCTTACATTGCTACGTCTTTTTGCCTTGTAACTCTAGCCAGTGTAGAAGTGTAATAATTACTGTTAACTAAACTATAACTTGACTTCTGAAAATGTAAAGAAGAAAAAAAATTCTCTAAATTTGGATACGTTCTAATTTGTTTCCTTGGTCCTGCTGTTATACTATAACATCGAAACTACTAAAACGACGCAGATCCTTCTTAAAACATCCAGTTTGAATTGTTTCTAGAGCAATGATGATAAAGGTAAGTGAATAATGCATACTTTTCCATGATGTTCCTCATTCTGAGAAAGAACAACAGATTTCTGAGATGCTGTTTGAGTAGCAGTGGCACTCTCTTCAGCTATAGGGCACGAGTTTTCTTGGTCCAAAAATAATGGACATTCGAGTCATAAGCTTTGCCTTTATTGGCATAACTTTTATTCCAGTGGGACAGTAGTAAGAGAAGGTCCAAAGTGGTGCTTTACATTTGCTATTTCCTGTCCTGAAGCACTCCTTCCTTGAGGACACAGAAATTTCTAAACCAAGCAGTATATGCCAGTGGCTTGAAAGATGTCCACCAAGTGAAGGCTCGAATCTCGCAGAGAACTCTACTGTCCAGAAGAACAAATGTGGAGGAGCACGTGGCCCTGGAGAAGAGAATTTGCTCCTGGAAATACTCCCCACAGACTAGCAGGAAACGAGAGCTCCATCCACTGCCGGCAGGGCAGCGTGCTATGGCAACCTAGAGCTGCTTCTTGGGTCCCAGCCTTCCCTAAATGAAAGAAGGGATCTGTACTGAAACACTAAAAGAAGAGACAAGTGAGTTTGGAAATTTGCAGTTGCCAGACTGGTGGCAAGAAGCTCTGAGCCACGTGTGCGACGCGTCTGGGACTCAAGGACACCTGATCTAAGCACAGAGTTTTCTGATAGCGGTTCTTGTCCTTCTGCCTTCCTGAAAAGCCAAAGCCCTGGAGAGGCTGGGAAGGTGGTACAAACGGGTGATGAGCTTTTAGATCAGTAATACATCTGTGAACACGGGAGGCTATGATGACTGCAAACGGTCAGCCGCTGGCAGCTGGGGTGCAGGAAATGGGGGGAAATCTCTATTCAGCAGAAGTACAATAGCCTTCTTGTGTGACTGACTGGGAGTTTCATTTCAGAAAGGTTTATGATAACATTGAGATTGTGACTAATAGCAGCAAAATCAAAGAAACTGAGATCAAGAGAAGAGCCTTTACTATTACTGTGTCTTGATTCTTAACTCACCCTGAACTGCCTAGACCATCACAACCACCAAGCCGTTTTCTCTGCATCTTCTTCAGTTAGATACAGACCTGGTGGTAAATGCAGACTAGATTTGCTCATTTATTTTGTCATAATTCAACCTTCTTAGACTTGAGAAATATTTGCAAAGGACAAGCTATAGAATAGATATCATTAGCACTTTTAATCTTTTTAGCTGGAAACTGTACCACAGCCCTTGGAACACAGAGTATCTGAAGAAGCATAAATTACATTTATGTATAAAATTTCTGGCTAATGAAAGACTGTTTATATTATTGCAAGCAGGGTTTCGGGATGCGATATTCTTGTGCCTGCTTAATTTTTAAATATTAAGTCAATGAGAAGCGCTGAATCAAATTTTTATAGTTTTGTATCTAAACTTTAACCGGTTCAATTTCACAGAACTGTGATTGACCCTTTCTTTGATCTTCTAATTGGCAATATAAAATTCACAAAGTTTAGTTTTAGACCTCCATGCTTAAATGCCCCTTGGCTGGTATTAGTTAATTAATTTAGTTTCCTTTATTTTGGAATTTTAAAGCATTGGAACAGGAGTGAGCTAAAATTTACTGCCTACAAAAAGGGTTTGTTAGCAAACTAACACTATAAACATGGTAAGAGGAAATGTTTAGCATATATAACAGAAACTTATTTTCTAAGCATTTCAGAAGCTCCCATTTATGTAAAAAGTTTAATATGCTGGGTAGTATTTATAACTATTCATTAAAGTATAGCTAGAGACTTTGATTTGATACAATATCCTGACAAGTACTTAATAAATTTGGTATGACAGAATATTTTGAATTCTAAAATATTAAGACTACTGTTTTTATATTTATTTTACTATTCAATATTTTTATTCATTCTTTCCCCCCATTAGTCCAATTAATGAGACTGCTGACAGGGCATGAAACACACGTAGAGGAGCAGAAGCGCGCATTTTCCTACTTTACTTAATCATTAACAACCGACTTCTCTGTCCATTTTCATAGATTTAGACATAGTTTTCTTTTTCCTCCTATATCACCTACTCCTAAGCCTTTCATGATGTTTATGTTAGCCAGGAAAGTGGGGATAAGGAGAAATCCAGGTGGATCCTATCATCTGGCAAAAGGAAGATGATAGAGGTAGGTAAATAGGAAGAAGCACCTGAAAAGAATTTTAATTTTTAAGCTAAATGAAGAAGCTCCGATGAGCTGAAATATCGTCATTTTGTTTAGGTCAATTTTGATAAATTAGTTACTAAGTGAAGGGAATCCCTATTTTTGTCAATGATTTTGTCCTCTGTTTGATGACTTGAACTCAAAAGCCTTGGTTATTTTCTACATCTTCCTCTTTTTCATCACCCATACACAGTGTGTCCATTCTCTGCCTTCCTTTATTTTATTGGCTGATCGCCTTCATGACTTGCCAGACTATTTCAGGTAGCATCTCGTGGTTTCACGTAAGTCTTCTAACTGATCTTCAAGTCATCCTGGACACTGATACCAGATTCACCTAAAAGGCCACTTTGAGATGCCGCTATCTTGTTCAAGACCAGACCATGGTTCCCTACTGTCTCTGTTACCCTGTAGGACAGGAGAGGAACTCCTTAGAGCTACCAAGGCCCTGAGCTCTCTGACCCTAACCTGCCTTTCTACCTGTGTTTCTCATTATTACCAATATGGTAATTTTGGCATTATCAAAATTATAATTTTGAAGTGGATCGGGCTCCTCTTGGAACATGTCCCGCTCGTCTCTTTTGAGCAAGTAAGTTGACTTGCTCTATATTCTTTTGTTACCGAGTCCAAGCTCACTCTGCTCACCGCATGACAGCCTAATAAATCGGAGACGCTGTGTTGAGGCAGGGGGATACCACTTTATTCGGAAAGCCGGCAGACCGAGAAGGTGGCAGACTACAGTCCCAAAATAACCATCTTATCGGGCTTTGGATGCCAGTTTCTTTTATAGCACAGTGAGGGGAGGAGATAAGGAAGTAAAGTAAAAAGGCCACAAGTTTTGGAAATATCCCCTGGAATGGCCAGCCTGGGGGAGGGGATGTGCTAATTTCTTCTTTCTGGCAGCCATCCGCAGGTGGGCAGGGTCCGGATGTTCCCCTGAACAAAGACACTTTGGGTTAACATTCAGGCAGAGCGGCAGGGTTCCCCGGGGCAGGCCATTGTGTAGAGACAGTATCCTTTCAGTGAACAAAAGCATCGGGAAGCGAGGGTTAAAGTAAAAGAAACAGACCCAACAGGTAGTCAGATTGGGCTCCTCCCTGCTTCACTTTATTCATGACTGCCCTCCTTCCTCCTGGTTGTTTTGGGTAAGCAGACTTCACCTTAGAGCTATGGCAAATATCCACCTTCCGGGAAACCTCCGACCCACGCTCCCATTTCCCAGGAATCCCTTCCTGCACAGTTACTCTCGCAGGACAGGCCATGGATGTGATGAAGCGTCAAAGAACGACACTGATGATGTGATTCAGTCCATTACATGCACATCTTGTTTCCCCTACTAGATTGGGAGTTCTGAGAGCGTGGACTTTGTCTCACACTACAATTTGTCCAAGAGCCTAGCACATGGTAAGTGATCAGTTAACACTGACTTAATAAAGACGAAATCAAGTTAAACCCCAAACCAGTTTATTTTACATGCATGGCGCATAAAGGAAATGCAAGCACCCACACGTAGCAGGATAGCGTACAGGGGAGATAATGTACAGAGGAGACTCATGACAGACGGGTTACAATGAGTATCACTGCCGAACAGCACGAGTCAGTACATAATGAGTTCATTTTATAAAGTACTGTTGATAAAAAAGGTAGCTCTAACCTCATAGATTTTTCCCCAGAGAGATGACAGTTCTAGGTAATTTGTCAAATGGTTGTGAAATAAACCTAGCTTTTTGCACACCCAGGGCATTAGCCCATAGAAACCTGGCCGTTTGGACAGATGAAAACTGGCTGTGTGGTATAGTGCAAAGAACACACTTTTTAGAGGCATTCAAATCTCTGCTCCCCGTTTCTTAGTTATGTATCTTGGGGAAGACACACAACCTCCTTGAGCCTCTGTCAGTTCCTGTTATGTGGGTTGGAAGGGCTGTTATGTGGGTCTGCAGCACCGTGTATCTGGCACCGTGCCTGGCGTGGAATAGGCCGGCTTGTTAAAAGGTGGCTGCTCTGATGGGCTTTCTGTATTGCCTCCAGTGTTTTCGCACTTAGTTGGTGCACACACCAGGTTGTCTTCTTTTCTCCACAGTTACTAAGAAGGCAAGGCCAGAAAAAGTTTGATGTTCTGCTGTGGTTTCTAAAAGCAGAGCTTTGCAGGCTCAGAAGTCTGGAGAAATTCCGTGTTAGTTTTTGCATGCGGCTGGGCTATTAGCTGGTAGCATAAGATCAGTAGGGGAGCTTAGGAAAAGGTCTTAGGACCAGGCCTGGTCGTACGGATATGCGACAGCTACACATCTTCCAGCAGAAAGTTTTTAATTCCTAGTAGTCAATCTCTACACCAGAGTTTAACTGAGTCATGTGGATTTATTCATCTCAAGGACTTCACATAAATTATCACTAATTCTTCTTTCTAATATCATTTTATTAGTTATTTTAATGGCCAAACTACATTTAGCATATCCAATATGTCTTGCTTTTTTGGCTAGCTTTACTTGCAAATGTATTTTTTTCTCCCCCCCCCCCCTTTTTTTTTTTGCTGTCCTGAGGAAAGTTTTTCAGTCAAAAGTGTCCATATATTATACAAGCTTGCCCCGTACCTTCTCAGCTAAGCGTACAGAGCAAACAGAATCTGGAAAACTTCTGAACCTATGTATTTGCTTCGACTATAACCATTCTTAGCCTCGAGGAAAGTCTTTTCTTCCATAATCATGTCAGTGGAGACACTAATTCTTAAAACTCAAATCTAGTAATTCTCTCAACTTAGGAAAACATAAATGGGTTTTAAACACACAGTTTTAACTACAGCAGCAATGAATTTACCAGGAAGTCAATAAAGCTTAACCTTCAGGGCCCCTTCACTTGTATGGGTTCCTTCCAAGACCAATGAGGGCCCTGGCAGCGTAGTCAGGCGATCTCACGTTTTTAAAAATTTGCCAAAGTAAACTATTTTTAGATTCTTTTTCTTAAACAGAACCCCCCAAATTGAATAAGCTTTGGGCCCAATAAAGCAGAATCTGCCCTGGCTATTGGTCAAACTCAACTCTCCGTAAACTCTCCCAGCTGTGCTTCAAATGTTCTGTTCTATATGGCTCAGAGTCAGTCACTGAAATTTACAGATTTTTTTGTTGTTGTTACATAGAGATGTTCATTATACTAATTTTTTTGTGACAGAATTTACTTTGTCAGCCAACTTGAAAATATAAATTTCACAAAAGGAGTTGCAAGATGCTGTATAATAGTGGTTCATTTGAGTAGTTTTCATTCCTTAGATGTTCCGTGATACTGAGTTTCCTCTCTCATGATGAAATGTTCTTAGAAAACAATGTCAGATAGTCACATTGAAAAGTAAAAAGGACATTCAAAAATATACAATAACTTTTAAGCAAGATGCTTACCTATGTCTAAAATCTTTATTTCTTGGTGGAAGCAGACAAAAAAAGGCGGAGAAAAAAGCATAGTTAGAAAAGGTTTCTATATCATGAGTTGAATACTGAGATTTTAATTATTTTATGGAAAATTGCTAACTTAAGCAGAAATAACACTGGAAATGAATTTTGTAGGTCAAGGCTCATCAAATAACTCACAGAATAGGATGATTTTGATAACCACACTTAAATGAACAATGCAAAAACAGCCATTTGTTACTTTAACTATTGGCATTATGGTTGATGGGTTAACCCAACTTGAAGATCCAATATTCTAGTTGAAAGTTATAGGCTTAGTTGGTTTGCTATTATGTCCCAATACTGTAGGAAAATATTTTACACCTTAATTTCAACCCATGTGAAACAAAAGAGTGACAACCTATATCATAAGGTTATTCCAAAGATAACTGAAGGGGTTTAAAAATCATAGTTCTAGCTTATTAGAGTACAGAGAATTCACTGGAATCAGTGAGACATTTTATACACTGGGTGACTTCATACTCTTTTATGCATTTATGGCACAATATATACGTGTTGGGCTTTTCTTACCTTTAACCAAGAATTTAACTGCTTCCTAAGGAGAACTGTAAACACTGGAAAGGTACGTTTAAATAAATGAATCAGTACGTTAGATTCAACATTTTTTAAATAAAGGCATGTGTAGCTCTGATCAAAGTCCCGAGCTACGCAGAGACATACCTCAGTTCCAAGACGCTCGTCACGTTCCCGGAAGGGAACATCCGCCGCACGTAGTTGAAGTCCCCCACGTACAGGCTGCCGTCGATCCCACAGGCTAACGCCACTGGGGCCAAGAGTTTATTCCCGTCAGCTGGACCATTGCAGCTCGGGCACGAGATGCTGCGCCTCCGGCCGTTGCCCATGATGCTGCTGACGACAGGAGGCTGTTGGGAGATAAACTGGTTTTCTCCGTTTCCCTTGTACAGTATACCTAGAAGAGAGAAAACGCATTTTTCTTAAGATGAAAGGAGCAGAGATGAAAAGCAAACATGTTCACTCTAGAAACCACAATTCTCTGCCTTTTCGATCTGGACTGAAAACTGTCATCTGAAGTTCCTTCGGAAAGAGCTCCATTCAGTTACCTAGTGTAAGACATTATGTGTCAAGATACATAGGATACATCAAAAAATGCCGTCCGTTAGGGATTTAAAGAATGTCTGGTGGAAGAAACAAAGGACTAACGAGAAAACTTAAAAACCCAAATTCTCAACATCAGTGATTCTCAAACTTGGCTACACATTGGAACTGACAGGGGAGCTGTAAAAACTACCGATGCTGGGAACTCACCCTGAGGGATGCTGATTTAATTGATTTGGGGTGCAGCCTCGGCACTGAGATTTTTTAGAACTCTCCAGATGCTCTTAACGTGCAACCGAGTTTGAGAACCATCTCTACACAATGTTCTTTAGGGAACTGCAAGCTTGCCTAATTGTTAAATGATGTCGAAAACATTCTATATTAATCCAACTAATAAAAATGGGCACCGTAAATATGAATTTCTTCTTTATGAGTTTATCACTGATTTTTAAAAGGTTAAATACACTTTCTAGGAAACAGAAGTAGGAAATATATATCAAACCTCCAACATACTACTGTACTGCTGAAGAGCGTCCTTCTCGCTCACGCTTCAGCCTGCCTTGAGAATGCATGTGCATGCAATGATTCGAGATCTCAGACGGGACAAAACTGGGAAGGGCAGTTATAATGTCAAGTGAATTCTGCTTTTAGACATGAAAGTGCCAGTAAGTTTAAGAAGACAAAATACCAGTCTGCTCTACTTTGGTCTGCAATGAGAATCTGAGAGAAAATTCCAAATAAATATTTTCATAGTTAGAGACTGGATTTGAGTGGAGATTCTAACTTTATTCATTTACCAGTTTTATACATAGATCACTGGTTCCGTTTTGCTCTGATGTAACTGGATGGTCAGCTGTTATTGTTCCACACACATTCAAGATCCTTCTCAATGTGTTATTCTCTGTAAACACCTGTTGTTTATACTTTTTAACAGATGTACTGTTAGAGGAATCAATCCCATGAAAGTACAAACAGGAAACTTGAGAAAGTGTTTTTTCCTCCCACTTTGGGATAATTTTAAAGTGAAGAAGAAAGCAGAATAATTATGCTCCTCTCATAGCTCAGCACATTTTAGGTGAATTCTGGGATTACTTTTTTAATGCTTTGCTATTTGGGTGATGTAATAATCATAGCCAATCTACACAAAGAAATCAGGACTGATAAAACAGGTTTATTCAAATTCAGGGAAAATCATCTACATAGGCTGGATCATAACAGCAGATGAAAGGCATTTTGCCTTGAATATTCAAAGAATACATTAATGAGCCCTAAGGTCTCTCTTTCTGTGATTACGTTATTTGACAATTACAGGACTATAATCTCCTAGAAGAGCCAGTTCTGTAACTTTCATCAGGACAGTCCCACAAAGTCGGCCTACTGCTCTACTGCATCTGACTTATTCCTTCATTTCTTAGAGCAATCGGTCTTTCGTGATTCTCCTCTATTATGACAGAACAGAAAGATGAACATGAGAATATTTATTTCCACGTTCCAGGGTGCCTGCACAAACACCTGCCACTGTCTACATTTTTGTCTTTTCTTCCTTAATATATTTCCATAGCTCATCCACCTTGTCATGATTACAAATCACTTTGTTTACTCAATTAGACACACGTCACTTTGAAAAGCCACTACTTGTCAAACTGCTCTTGGATAAAATCTGAAATCACAATCAGTTCTCTGTGAATCAGGTTAGCTTGCATTTTAAAATAATATCTATTTTATAATTTATAACCATTTTTTTGGAGGACGGAATTTGGCGTGGCCCAGTTTTTACATCTGACCTGATATCTTAATAAAAATTAAGGGCTTCCCTGGTGGCGCAGTGGTTGAGAGTCTGCCTGCCAATGCGAGGGGACACGGGTTCGAGCCCTGGTCTGGGAAGATCCCACATGCCGCAGAGCAACTAGGCCCGTGAGCCACAACTACCGAGCCTGCGCGTCTGGAGCCTGTGCTCCGCAACAAGAGAGGCCGCGATAGTGAGAGGCCCGCGCACCGCGATGAAGAGTGGACCCCGCTCGCCGCAACTAGAGAAAGACCACGCACAGAAACGAAGACCCAACACAGCCAAAAAAAAAAAAAAAAATTAACTATACACTATTCTCTGGCAGACTGTATGTATTTTTACTATATATATCCACACGCAGAATATCTATGCGTTTCTTAATCCTCCCGAATATGACACTGAGTGTTCAGTATCAGGTACGGGCTTTCCTCAAGTTCTTTGCTTGTACTCTTCTTACTGGTTCATAATCTCTTGGGTGAAATCCTGTGGCGAACTGGTTATGAACTTTACCCCGTGTTCTCATCATAACTAAAATGCATGTGGAGAGGTTTTTCCTCCCATTTTGTTGGTAAAGAACTGGAGGAATATAGCAGTATGTCAAACCATGTGAAATATAATTGTAGAAAATTTAATCGAGAGCCGCTACTAGCACGGCAGGCACATGGCTTTGCATTTTGAAAGACGTGGTTAAACCTCGTGTGACTGACGTAGCAGGCTTCAGACAGTGCTGATGACCAGAGAGGGCACAGAGAGCATCCTCTGGGGATGGGACGCCCCACGTCTCCAAAACATGTGCTGCACGTGGCACTAGTTTTCGGCTCTGCTCCCAACCTTCTGAGGTGCAAAGTGAACTAAAACCTGATGTCCAGGACACAGCCGGAAAGGAAGGAGAGCTTAGCACCGCTGTAAACTAGGAAAGGTGCAAAGGGTCTTTCTGTTTTGTCTTTTTCTTACTACTGATTCGCTCCGTACGATTCTCTTCTGGAGGTGAGGCACCAGCATTTTCAAGCACTGGCCTGGAAACTGTTTTAGATTTAGCACGTTTGGGAAGTTTAAAATGTATCCTCTCCAACTCTGACAAACTTTTTTTTTTTTTTACAAAAAGAATCAATATCAAAGCAACATTAGTCTGAAAAAGCGGCCATTAATCATAGTTAAATATTTAGTTGTATTGCATGCTTAATTCGGCATTCTGAACCTCGGAAACCTCTGCTAAGAGAAAAGCTAGATTGTTTCGACAAGACTGAACTCTTCTTCTCTGGCTATTCGTAAGAGAAGGGCAGACATTTACTAGCACGGGATATGGTTCAGGATAGGAGGTGAGAGCAAGTTGCCTTAGGATTCTGTCTTTCTAGCAAAGCACCTATACACTATCTGAGATGTAGCCAGCATGTGGGTAAAATGTTAGAAACACAGCGAAGACAACAGAATTTGTTTAATGTAAATAATATTCTTTGTGAGATGAAGCGGGCCACATTTTGCAAATAATTTATCTCTTTTGGTTTGTGAGATCTGACATGTTTTTTCACAGCAGATTTACTTATAAGGTCTACAACACAATACTTTTGATTATTGCTTTTTTTTCTAGATTACTTGCAAAGTCAGATGACAGCATATGTAACCCAGTTTGAGTGGGAGAAGTTTTTTCCCTCAAATACAGTCTAAGAAGAACTGAAAAATAATCTAGATACTGAGAACAGACTAATTATTTAAGGATTAAGATCTACTAGAAACACTTTGGTAAAGTGACTTGGCATTTTATTTTTTCTTTACTTCAAAAATCCCCCTCCCTTCATTTTTCGTAAACCTCCCTAAAGCGCTCTGGATCAACTCGCTGACTTCCCGGGAAAACTATGTTGGTGACGAGCATATGAACATTGTGGCGTGTATTATGTAGTTCCCACTTTAGGCTTTTATAGTCTTTGAAAATACACTTCTCTCCCCCTACTAATTCTGATCCTATAGCATGCATGGGATAAAATATTGCTGCAGTTTAATCAATTTGAAGGTGAGTAATACTATCTGTGAACAAGATCTTACCATTCTGAACGTCCAATACGTGATGTTTGTTTAATGTCCAACCGCCCATGTTGGAAGCATCTAATTCGTAGCCTTGCAATATGGCAGTCCTTTTCTCCCACAAAGTCAGGTCCAAACACGACTCATATTCATATCCAACCGACACTAGAATCAAAACAAATCACAGTTCATCTTCCCAACCACAGGCAGAAATGGGATTTATTTTATTATTCTGATAAAACTGCTTTTTTCACTGATGTGCTCTGAGACTCTATTTCCACTTATTTGTGAGAAGAGTCTATTTTTATATGAGAAGATTTGATCACATAAAAGGTGTTTTTCTAAAAAATGATCTCCAAATATTATGTCTGTACTGACTTAATAGAAAACCAGTATTTTTTCCCACTTTTCACAAGGGGTTCACAGCACAAAACGAAGTTCAGGTCAGGTAACTGGGCGAATCATGAGATCCGACAACTCAGCCCTGAATGCTGATCAGATGATAACAACTAAGAATAACGTTTGCTATCTGCATAAGTAGTGATGTTTAGTTTCCAAGAGTATTAAGTTATGGAGAATATTTATAGTAAGTAAGGTTCAACATAGCAAAAAGATAGCCAGGTTATGACACCATATTCATATGTTATCAGGAACGGGCAATAAAACTAGCGGTAAATTAACACGAACAAATTACAGATGGAAAACTTCAGAGTTCACAATGAAACGCGGGTTTTAAAATTTAGAACAAAGTGAAGGGAGAAGTGGCAACTATCTGACTGATCTGAACTAATTCCAGTCCAAATTATATATTAATTTCAGAATAAAGTGTCTACTATATTTTCGGGTAACAGCTAAGAGAACAAAACACATGTTTTCCTTTAGTTTTTGATGTTCTGAGCCTGAGCTTGGAGCTACACTATGCATACCTCAACAGGTCAAACCTTGATTGCATTGTCCAGTCATGCAGTGAAACAACTCGTTTGATGTTTTAAGAATACCATTCCACTGAATTGACTGTTTCTTCCAGTCAGAAGAGCTGGAATAATTTTTGGACACAAATGTTGTCTGATGTCATGCTAAAATATCATTATGAGTTGAAACTACACTAGCTGTTAGATACTGAAAATATTAAAAAAAAAAAAAGGAGAAGGAAAGCTAACGAAATAAAATGATAAAGGAAAGAAAGAAACGAAAGAAGGAAGGGACACAATAAGAAAAAAACATGAAAGAAAGGATATGGCAGCCTGAAATCTCATTCAGAACATTCTTCTAAGATATAATTTCAGCCAGAAAAATGGATGCTTTCTCCTCTTCATCACATGGAGTATATTCCTCTTCCCCAAGGTAGATCTAAACAAACCAGCTTATCACTTTCCTAGGCAACCTTACTGTCTTCCTCTCTGCTTACCCATGGATTTTCACACGTTACAATGCATTTTATGTTAGTTCTGACTTCAAGACAATGTTTTCGGTTCAGAATATATATTTACAAGGGACTTACCAACAGCTTCAGATAGACCATAGACCTTTTGATTATAAGCATCTGTTTTATCCCATATAAAAGTATAGGCCAAGTTCGGTGAGGCAGGAAACCACTTTTGAAAGAGTCTTCCTACTACAGCTACCATCAGATGAACCTTCATTAAATTAAATGGGATAACGGACTGGGTCATGGTGATCTTAAGTACTGACTTATATCCGGCAGCTCTGGAACTCAGGTAGGAGAGTTTCAAGTCTGTTCCTGGAATTGTGGTTTCTTCATGGAGTACCTAGGGTTGGAGAAAGCAAACGGTGATCATGTACGACTATTAGGTAAAATGCATTGAAAGGAACGGCGCCAAGCAACTAAAATAAGACACTAAAGAGTCACTAATCATAAACACACATTTGAGATGTTATCTTATTCAATAATTAAAAATAACTCCTCTGCCAGCCCAATTTTTCTTCTCCTAAAAGCTTCTTGTTATTTATTCTGAGTTAATCACAGCTCAGGTGCTACCCCTCATACAGGAAATACTGTGACTGTTCCAGCAGGCTGACATGCAATGACTCGTTACTTTATGGTCACTGTGGATTCTCACTAACCCATCTGTCACACCTATGGCCCTGAAGAATTAGAGCAGACATTTGTAAGACGGTTAGCTCAGCACCTCGATGTGGTCCAGGCCAAAGATCTGGCCCACGCCAGCTGGCTCATTCAAGGATTAAACCTACTCCTAAAGGCAGGAATGATAGCAAAACAGACCAATTCATTTGGGTTAAATTGTAGCAAATTCCATATTCATGTTGGAAGGTAATAGCACATACTCATAATTAGTTAAACACTGCGCTTCAACTCACCACTGATTTTTGATATGATGGTACGTGAACTAATAGTTTCAAGTTGCGTAAATTTTCCCCCAGAGAACAACTAATGTGTTGTCGAATGCACACAAAAGACAGTCCATTTGTACTTTCTGAATTGAAGCGAGTGTAAGAAGTTAACATAATTACCTGCATAAGAATCATCTCCTTTACAAATTAAAAAAATCAAAGTCTTAACCCCACAACGTACGCATCGCTGTGCCTTGGTCAACGAATGCCAACAAATTTATCCCGACATAGGCAAAATATATTATGCCAAAACATTATTTAAATGTTTTGAAAAATTTATGTTACATTGTGTATAAAATCTATCCAAACAATTCAGATCCTACTTACTAGTGATGCTATTAGTTTGTTTAATAATAATAGCTCTTCCTAGGCTTACGACATCTACTGTAAAGTGCAAGACTATCTATGTTTAAGAACCTACCCCAGGAACTCACCACTTTCTCTACTAAGAATTAAATAGCATTCTCAAAGGCTGCCTCAGACTGCTCTATGACTATTCATTATTCAGACTTAAAGGACTACTTTTTCGCTTAGAAAAATCTTAGGATAGCGATTCAGTGTTCAGTAGTGTTCTCCTCCTTCCAGTTCCTCTCACGTGAAACGGTTAGGAATGATGTATATCTGTCATACAAATTTTTTAAAAAATTTATTTATTTTTGGCTGTGTTGGGTCTTCGTTGCTGCACGCGGGCTTTCTCTAGTTGCGGCGAGCGGGGGCTGCTCTTCGTTGCAGTGCGCGGGCTTCTCATTGAGGTGGCTTCTCTTGTTGCGGAGCACGGGCTCTAGGCACACGGGCTTCAGTAGTTGTGTCACGTGGGCTCAGTAGTTGTGGCTCACGGGCTCAGCAGTTGTGGCTCGCGGGCTCTAGAGCACAGGCTCAGTAGTTGTGGCGCACAGGCTTAGTTGCTCCGCGGCATGTGGGATCTTCCCGGACCAGGGCTCGAACCCGTGTCCCCTGCATTGGCAGGTGGACTCCCAACCACTGCACCACCAGGGAAGCCCTGTCATACAAATTTTAATAACTTAAGTAGAACCCATGCTACTGAGGGTATAGCTGTCACTTTCGATATAAACAATCACGCAGTTGGAAGTAGAACAAAAGAAGGGGCTAAACAAACTTCCATTCGGCCTGTGAGTCAGTGTTGGCAGGAAGCGGGATGTGATGCAATCTAGCAGACGAAGAAGGCACTGCTATGCTGTAACAGACACACCAATTTATTACAGTTGGCATTTTCCTTACCAGCCACGCTGACTGAATTCAAACACAGACTGTCTTAAGCAGAACAGTTTATGGAGATACAGAAACTTTCTAGAGCTCTATTAGACTTAGGGAAACCCTTACGTTTCAGATTGACAGTACTTTTGTAGGACTGTAGGGTACAGGGTGAATCATCTGAACAGAACTCACTGTTCTATATCATTGGGGTGAAACACCAGTGGGTTAGTTTGAAAAATAGATTTTGTGACTCTTGAATGGCCCTGAAAATATAAGTGATTGAAACCTCAGGCATATCATATTTATTTCCAAAATAATTTCCCATAAATTTGATAGGTTTTCCATAGGTAAGGCAGTCTTTCATGAATATATATTTCTGTGGTCTTCTAGGAGTTACTCCTGTATTTCAAAATATCGTGTTATTCCTAATTTTAATAACTGATTACCGTCTTTGTCATCATTAGCCTATTTCCCTGGAACAAGTATCTGCAGTTTAGTTCATTAAAACGTGTTTCTTAATTTGACCATATTTTTTGCATTAGTGGGAAAAGTAAATCCAGCCCGAGCGGAAAAACCAACCATTAAGCCGATTTTTGCCAGCTGCCTGATCTGTAAGCTCCATCCTTGACTTGGCTAAACACGCGGAAACCACGTCCTCCCAGCTCTACCTCCAAATCTGTCTAATCCATTCCCTCTTCTTCATTTCCACAACCGGTATGATTGGTGGGCCCTCTGCCTCGGGGTGCTGGGTCTGTATGGACGTACAGTGAATACGATTCTGTTCACTGATCTGTCTCCTTCTATTATTTTATGCATTTTGTCACTTGAGTTAGCATTAGAGAAATGCTGAAAAATCTACATTGGCCCCCTGGTTCCATGTCATCTAAAGAATTCAAGGTATCCATTGTATGGTATTTCTGGGCCATTCATTACCTGGCCCCAGTCTTTCCCCATAAGTGTCCTACACCTTTAAATTGCTCACCAGTTTTTATACAACAGCATTTGTTTTTACCACCACGTTATCGCTCGCACATTTTCTTCTATCTGGAATATCCTTTCCCCTTTGAAGGCCAGCCTCTTCAGTGACGTTTTCCTTGACTTCCTTAGGAACTGAGCTCTCTTTTGAACTTCCATAGTTCTTCATTCAAATCTTTATCACATGTAGAATGGCTTACAATAATCATTAAGCAGTGAGATATTGAGAGTGAAGACCATGTACAGTAGCACTTGGTACAGCGTCAGTTAGGAGGTCAGGTACAGGCACTAAAACCTTTTTCCAATGAATGAATACATGAGCAAAGGCATTATTAGCTGTCGAGCTTAAGCTGTTTTCCCATTTGGCTACAATTAATACAAGATACAGATATAGCTTGAGGAAAAAGTATTTTTAATAGATCTTTAAGGAATACCTAGATATCTTACTATAGAAATACCTATCCTTGTACATACACACACCACATTCTATATGTCATTCTATAGAATTATTTAGGATAGCACTGGAATTCTGTAATCCTGTAAAAACATTCTTTGGAAACCCCATGATCTGAAAATGGTTTATATAAAAGCAATGCCTGCTAGAATATCCTACCTGTGTCTCGGGAATAATGGGACTGTCTTCAGGAGAAGATCTAAAAAAGGTGGATAAAGGTGATGACACAATGATAGGATTCGGCCTCACGAAGCCACTTAGATCACAGCTGGGAATGTCATTCTCCTCTTTCTTCATGACGAGGGTATCCATCACATAAAAGACATTCCATGGAATCCACACAGTATGATACTGAGTGAGGAACGGGGATCGTTCAAATACCAAAGTTAGAGAAGCCCCGCCATTCGCCACCAAGTCAAACCTAAGAAAAAGCAAGACATGCTTAGTGAATTATCTGGATCTCATGAAACTCCAGTCACTCACCTCCCCAGATCAATATGCTTTATAAAGAAAAACTTCTTCTCCCAACGTTTATATGAAATAGTTTCAAATCTACAGGAATATTAAAAGAATTATACAATGACCATCCATATGCCCTTAACTTAGATTTACTAATTTATTAACATTTTTCCAAATTTGCTTTACCTATCTACCTGTCTACTCCTTTTCCAGAACCATCTGAGCGTAAGTTGTAGATATTACAAAATCTCACCTTCAAATATTTCAACATGAAGCTTCTAAGACGAAGAACATTCTCCTATAAAACCACAACACTATTATTATGCCTTAGGAAATGAAATCAACTTTTAAAGACCTATCTGAGTATATAACTTTAAATTTCTGCCGCCATGTACTGTCACAGATTTCTGGAGTCTAAAAGTTGTTGCAGTTCCATATTAGAAGGGACAATAAAACATGCTGGGTGATACAAGCATGCCTAGTCTTTATTATTTTTTTTTTTTTGCGGTACGCGGGCGTCTCACTGTTGTGGCCTCTCCCGTCGTGGAGCACAGGCTCCAGACGCGCAGGCTCAGCGGCCATGGCTCACGGGCCCAGCCGCTCCGCGGCATGAGGGATCTTCCCGGACCGGGGCACGGACCCGTGTCCTCTGCATCGGGAGGCAGACTCTCAACCACTGCGCCACCAGGGAAGCCCAAGCATGCCTAGTTTTTATACTTAAAATACTTCAAACAGAGACAGGGTGTTGGGATTAACTTACATTCCATCCTGGCGGGTAATAGTATATCCATATTCTGGGTAATGGAAAAATGAGACGTTCACTCCAATAAGTGGCGTTCCATCAGCAGTTAGTACTTGGCCTCTGATGACGGATGCAAGGCTGTGGGAAAAGTAGAAGAACTAGAATGAACATTTGTCTTTTCAGGCCAACATTATCATGATGTAGAGATAATTCAATCTAAGGATAAAATAACACTACTGCATGCACTTGTATTCACAGAAACCAGACCTGAAATACTCCCAAGACAATGTTCCTTCTAATTCATTGTAATCCACATTCTCGAAATGTCTGGTGTTTACCAGGGGTTTTAATTCATTGCAATCTGGATTTTGGAAAGTTATCAAGACCAATAATTTAGAGATGAAGTTTTAAAATTATAAGCTGCAGTTTTTTCATGTCATATACCTGGTGCTTGCATGAAGCAAAGTATACTTTCCAATTAATTCCAAGGCAATTGGGAAATCTACAGGGACCAAAAAGTACAAGATTTAAGCAGGCAATAAGGAACATTTGTGAAACAACTTTTAATCAACTGCTGGGTCTAACTGCATTAATGCTATTAAACTGCTGCAGAACCAGGAGTTCTGGTGTAAATCATCTTCTTTTGCTCAGTGAGACACAAGACACCTGCTTTCCCTTACTGGTTTATTTTCAGGTCATTACTGCTCTGCAAAGCACCAGTCCAACAGCTTATGCAATCTTACTGCCATGCTGTTAGCAGTTCCATTACATTATTTCATAATTTGTATTATTTAGTGAGCTCAGCTTAAAAAAAAGTGCACTTCTGTTTTGCCTTTTGGAGTCTTTTCATTGCTTCTTTTGAAACATTTCCAACTGTGCTAACAAAAATCAACTTGTTAAATGAAGATTTATTGACTCCTTAATGGGATGTCCTGTTATGTTTCACGTACTGAAATTGACAAAGTATGGGAACTATGTCAAAAATGCTTGAAATGCGAAGTTTGGTGAAGGATGTGCCAATCGAGGAGAAACTGCCTTTTAAAGAAAGCACTTTCCTCAAATTCACAGTCATCAGCATTTCATATAAAGGGCTTCTCACTGATGATAGTATCACTACAAGTCTATGTAAGGAAAAGCTGCATTAACCTCTTATTGAAAGGACTGTCTCCGGGTATGACATGGGTGCTATCAGATCCTATGAGAAAACTGATTCGGTCATAGAAGGGTTTGGCAGCTTGCTGAGATGGCGATTGTAAGCTTTGGCTAATGATATCCTGGGGATCGGGTAATCCGCGACAGTAGGGCTGATTTTGGCAGGAACTCTGTAAACAGCAGTCAGGATCCATGCAGTCAATGAGTCCATCTGTAGACAGAAACGGAAACCAGTAAGAGAACTCCTCTTTTTCTGCCGTGATGTAGAGCACGTTTTGTTTGTTGACTGGCTTTTTCCACATCAAATGATTCGCTCCCCCTATCTGATAGTCATTTCTAGGAGGCATGCTTTTTGAAACCAAATGAAATACAATACCTGCAGTTGCTTTCATAGACAGTAAATGTTTGGATTGAAGATGGCTGAAAAAAAATCATATGATGTTGATTCTGAGTAAAAAATAAAAAATGACTGTTTAGAACAATCCATCACATGCAGACCCCGTTTTATTGCTCTTCACAGATATTGAGTCTTTTACAAATCGGAGGTTTGTGGCAACCGTGTGGAGCAAGTCTATCGGTGCCATTTTCCCAACAGCATTTGCTCACTTCGTGTCTGTTACATTTCTGTATTTCTCGCGATACTCCACTTTTGCATTATTATTATATTTGTGATGGTCACCCGTGATCACTGAGCTCTGATGTTACTACTGTAACTGTTTTGAGGTGCCATGAGCTGTGCCCATACACAACGGTGGACTTAATTGGTAAATACTGTGTGTGTTCAGACTGCTCCAGTAACCGGCTGTTCCCCCATCTACAATTTGGGAAAAGGTCAGAATATGAAAGTCCGTGAAATACATATACAGAGTAACATATAATGAATGAGATTAGCCAACCACCTTTCAAGGAAATCATTTTCCCAGGGGTGGTAAAGTGTGTTTCGTATAAAATTAAGGCATCGCTCATATTTTAAACAGGAACCTGAGCTCTTAATACACATCCTTTAAAATGCAGATGTTAATAAAAATGAGGCTAATGTAAATAAGCCATACTATTGGAAATGATAAGAAACCTATCACTAAAAATGGACCTACACTGCTGGTGACATAACAAGAGTAATGGGTAGAATCTTCCAGAGCATTCTCCAGGAATATCAGAAGGAAACTACATTCAATGGCCCATGTAAGAATTTTGTTTGAAACATTTAAACCATCCCATTAGCAGATAAGAGTCAGGTTATGATGGTTGATGACATTATCCTTTAAGGTCATTTTTCAGTGACCAGTTGATACATGAAGTTTGATCTGCTTGGCAATTTCATTTCTCAATGTAGATTAATAAAAACATTAGTTTCCGAAGACTTTAATTACCTTTGGGAGAATAGACAAAAAATCATTATAAAATCTTCACACCTAAGTTTTAGGTCTTGGTGTGACCCTATTATGGCAAACTCAGCTGAAAATATCTAGCTGACCTATATATTTTATTTACACAAGTGTTTTGAAATAACTTTTATTTTTAGAAAAACCACACTAGTCATTTTTTTCTTTTTGCTTTAGGCTACTCTTATTAATAGAACATAAGCTTGCCCATTCATTATCTGACAGCAAACTGAGACAAAAGAAAACAGACTAAATTGAATTATATTGCCCAGTCTAGAATTAGGTCAACAACACAGATAAGGTAAGAAACAGGAGATGAGGAGCCTGGCTCCCACCTGAAGAACGTCGTCAACACTTGTGGTTTCTCCTAACACTCATTTCCCCTTCTTTGTGCAACAGCTCTGAACTTTCATTTGGGTACCCAGTTCTCCACAACTCTCAAGTCTATGTGCATATTTCCCTTTGTGCTTGGTTCAGAAATGTACATGTGACCTAACTTGTCAAGCCAGATTGAATTTCAGGAACTATCTAAAAAGCAATCCTGCCCCATCAGCTCCCATCCCCCCAGGCTTGGAGCTGTAAGGCTGTGAGGCCAGGGTTGCTGCATCCCTCTTGCTGCCACTACAGCAGAACCTGTCTGGGAACGGAGTCATCCCAGGAGAGGCAAAGTCAAGAGCTGGAGACCTAAGACAACAGGTCATAGTGACACCTTTGGGGCTTTTGCAATAAGCTGACCCTGACCTCCTGAGCTTTTCAGTTCTAGAAGCCAAAGCATTGCCTTCTTCCTTAAGCCTGTTTGGGTTGTGGCCTTTCTGTCACTTGAAACTGAAAGAGATGCAGTTTATCCAGAGACATTAACTAAAAATCTATTTCCCTTATACTTGAAGAAAAAGGCTTAATACGTAAAAATTGGAATTAAATGTATGGTGTTGGACTCTTTTTACGTTACTATTGTAACTTTTTGACACCATAATTTGACATGAAAATGTATGAGTCAGAATTTCTGATAAGTAGATCTTATTACATAGTTTTTTTATTATAGCTACATTTTCATGTAGATGTCTCTTATATTTCTAAAAAATGGGTTAATTACTTGAAACTGTATATTTATTCTTTGACAAAAATTTAAAATCATGTTTAAGAAAGTCAAATGAAACTGAGCTTTGAAATTTCATAGAAATTTATCAAAATATTGCTTTCTTAGCCAAAAGGCAACAAAGATGAAAAATGTCTAAATATTCTTCAATATTTCTAGTGGAAGAAAGATGAAACTATGATAGAGGCTTATTTTTCAAGAGGATATGTTATAATAATGCAATATATTGCATTTTTCTCCATCTGTCTCAAAGAAATAGAAGCATAGTTATGAAGATTCAGATTTTTAAAATCGTAGATGGTTGACCTATTGCCCCTAAATCATTTTTAGCTTCAAAAAAACAATTTAAAAAACCCCATTCAGTAACAATTCATGATCATATGTTGAGACTTCATGAGGAATCTTTAATCTGTTTTATGATGTATCTAAGAGCTCTGACTCCATGGATTTAGAATGGGGTGTGCATATGCTCGGGAGAGTAATTCCACACAAATATTTTATATTCTTACAGGTTTTCCCTTACGTTCGTTTTTTAACATAAGTAGAAACTACTTAATGGTGAAAGTACTTCCAAACATTATATTTTATCTCCATTAATCTGGTAAATTAAGGGTTAAATCCCCCCCCCCACTTTGTCCCCCATAATATCCCCACAGTGTCTTCCTTTAGGCACTATATGGTACAGCTGGCCAAAGAGGAATGCTCAAATTTCATCATTCATCTTTGTTAGTTTATAAAAAGCAAACATGCATCTGGCATGTAGTCTGCAGGTCATAAAACTGCATGAGATTGACACCTTCTGAACTAATCAGTTGGGAATGCATTTTTACAAGCCTCTCTGCTAACATCAATCAGAGAAAGAATCTCATTTTCAACAGCCGAGTTGCAGGGACACACGGTTTGTTATTTTTCTGCAGAGTTTATCAGTGACTTGCCCAAGCAAGTGACGGATGGTTATGAATCTGGCTTCCTATAAGTCGAGAAAACACTTTGCATTCTTTGTCTATACTCACGTGGCTAGGGCTATCTAGTAAAACTAAGCTGATTACCCACTTGCCCAAATGTATACGGTAGTAAAAGTGACTTCGTGGAAGAGCTTCTCAAAATCATCAACGTTTCATTTTAGTCTCAGGAATATTAGGTCGGCTTAAATTGAGATTGGTGTGGAAGCCTTAGCTAATAGAATTAACCGTAAAAAAATCTAAAGAAAATCAGAACTGTTCAAAATCCACTGAATAACAACTCCAATGATCAGTTAAGAGCCCCTCTTTCTCCTGGTTAGGCTCTGCAATGTAAGTGGTACTTTGATATAGACAGTGAGTATGCTTCCTTCCACTTAATCCTCAATGTCATTGTTCTGTTATCATTTCAAAACATGTTCTCATCTTTCTTAACCCTTTCATTGGTTTGTAACAGTGGCTGGCAAACTTATTTCATAAAGGGCCAGATAAAAAATATTTCAGACTTTGTGGACCATATAGTCCCTGCTACAAGTACCTAACTCTGCCTTTAGAGCTCTAAAGCAGCCAGAGACAATATGTAAATGAGTGGGTGTGACTGTGTCTCAAGCTTATTTACAAAAACAAGCTTTGGCCCAGGGGTAATAGTTTGCCAACCTCTAGTCTTGCTTTAAAGTTTCTACCCTGCCCTATTTCCTTATAGTCTTTAAATCATTCTTGATTTTTTTTCTGGCAAATTTAATGCCTATTTTGCTAGATAATTAAAATGTCTGACTCCATCTTTTCCTAGTTTACCCTCTATGCCGGCTTTGATCTGCTTCTGTCTTTTAAGCAGCTATGGATATTTTAACTTGTTTTTTAAAACCCTGACATACTGACTGGATAAAAAGTCATGAATTTCCTTTGAATGAATTTTCATCTTTACTCGAAAGATAATTAAATAATGCCCACTGCCCTTCCCCACAGTATTTGGAAGCCCCCCCCCCCCCCCGCCTTCCACTTGGAGGTAGAGGTAGAAATTCTCATGCAGTATTTAATCTGTGGATTTTAGAATTTTCAAAGTGTACGGGTATACCTTTTGCTGCTCTTTTAAGTCACCATTCTGTAGCATGCATGAAATTCACTTATTACTGAATTGGGATCATGTTTGGTTTTCTATATCTTCTTGGTTTGTCTACAGCAGTGCTTTCTTGGTGGCTTTATTCTCTCTATGTTCACAACATTTCAAGGCTCATGATTCCAGGCTGATCATTCTCCTGAACTCCAAATCCACAAACCGGTCTTCTAGATATTTCCACGGGCATCGAAAACTTAACACACGTCTAAAGCACAGCAAATATGATCTTCTCTGAACACTCGCTTCCTCTGCATTTCCTATTTCAAGGAATGGTTCCACCATCCACTCACCCAGTTTCTCAAAGCAGAAACCTGAATGTCAACCTTGATTCCTCTTCTCCCTTTTTCTCTGCACCTAATCAATGACCAGATCCTCCTTTTCTCCACCCCAAACATCTCTTCAATCAGTCTATTTCTTGCCATTTCACTGAAACAACCGTTTAGACCACATGGTCACTTCCTGACAAGATCTCAACAAGGGGTTGGTTTCCCAGGCGCCAGTCTTGTCCTAGCTATTCATTCTCAACACTTAAATCTGAGTAATCTTGGTAGAAATCAAATGTGGTTATTTCACTTCTCTAGCTAAAATACCTCCTTTAATTGGTCCCTGCTGCTTTCTGAGTAGTTAGAACTCCTTAACCTGGCTTACAAGACCTTTGTGATTATTATTTCCTCCACCGGGAGACTTCTCACCTGCTCTCTTATCCCCCTTCCCAATTCCTTTAGCAATCAGCTCAGACAATGGTCTCACGAAGTTCCCTGAGGGCTAATCTAGTTCACTGTTGTAGCACCAGAATTTAGGACACATACCTCTTGGTACCAAGTACGCATACAATAATTTTGCTGAATGAAGTGAAGAATCAATTCTGTTCCTAGAGCTTATGAGATCTAAACAGGTCAAAATGATGTCTTAAAAGCACAGCAGAGACACGTGCTGATTTTCTTTCATCACCTTTTTCCTGCCCTCAGACACTATGCTAATCCTTGAATTCCTGTTTCTATTTTTACTCTAATAGGTATCTTTACATGTTCTTGATGAACTGGACATTAAGCAATCCATACAATTACAAAAAGTATTAGAAGAAATTATAGGAAATACTACACATAAGTACAACTTATGTATGTACTTATAAAGACAAACAACCCAGAATTCATGAAGGAAAAGTTAAACCTTATAAACATTTACCTTGTAAAAGTTTATCATTTGAAAATTTCCACATGATGAAAGACACCATAAACAAAGTTAAAAGATAACGAAAACTTGGGATAAAATATCTGCAACACACCTCATAAAGAACTGATAAGAAGAATATACAAAGAACTCCTAAAAATTAAAAAGAAAAAGTCAAGTAACTCAATAGAAAAAAATGGTCAAGAAAAATAAATAAGCAATTAGCAAAAGAAGAAATGCAAACAATCAAGGAACATATATAAAGATCATCAATCTAACTAGTAATTGGGGAAATGCAAATTAAACAATAAAAATGGAGTCATTTCCACCCAGCAGACAAAATTCGTATTTTTCATTTTGTTGGCCAATTTCGCTTATGTACAACGATCAGGTACAGATCATGAACATGGGGAAGATAAGCGCTATCCCACCGATGAAGTGCACAATGGTGAGACTCACCTGCAAGGCAATTGGCAGTAGCTACCAGAATTACAAATTAAAATGACCCCGTGACCCAGCAACTTCATTTCTAAAAATCTGTCCCAAAGAAATATTTGTACATTCACAGATTTATATGCAGATATACACACACAGATTCACTACAGATTTGTCTTTATACTAAGAGCAAAAACAAAGAGAAACAACTAAATAATTATTAATTAGTAGTGGTAAAATTCATTAGGACAACCGTGTTTCTATTATAAAGTAGGAGATAGGCCTATATGTACTGACATGAAAAAATCTCTAAGTTACCCTCTTTGGCAGAATCAAATTTAGAACAGTACCTATCCCATTTACGTTTAAAAACATAAATGTGCATCTAAATCCACTGAAGGAGGCGCAGAAACACGCACTCTTTAAGTTGTTGACAGGGGTTACTCTTGACAATGAGAATGTAGCACTCGTGTATGGTTACTAGTAATAACCCTCCCCAGGAATGCAGAGGTTCTTAACATGGAGAAAGGGGACACTTTCTAAAGAGGTTCTGTGCGATGCCCTTTGTTACACTGTGAACCTTGCGGTGGCAGCAAATGGTAATGGGTGTAAAATACAGGGGAGACTTTTAGTTCCAGCCTGTGTGGCTCTGATTTTCCTCTCCTTCTAAAACTCATTCAAAAAACAGTGATCAAACCCCATGTTCCTTGTGTACTACCAGGAGGCTACTGGGGTCCTTTACTTCTGAGAGCACAAGCTGGACTTTTCTTTCCTAGAAGGGGATTCCCAGGGCTCTAAAACTTCTGTGGATAGCAAAAGGGTTCAGAGTAACCTGAATCTCTCCCTATAGTAGGATCTCATAGGGTCTTTCGAATGAATAGTAATTCCCCCTGCCCCAAATCATCCGCCAGGTTAACGTATTTTAAGGCTCTGAGACTGAGTGCCATTCTATATTCTGATATCTGGATTCTTTTTAAGAAGTACTTAGGAACTCTTGTAATCTCCTCCCTTCCCTCCCTCTTTCTTCTTTTTTTAAACTATTTTTCCCCCCTCTTCCTATTTCTGTTACTATTTTATTTAACTTTTATTTTTCAATATGTTTTTTTGAGAACACAATTGTCTCATCCTCCTGCTAGGACTTCTTAAAAATATATTTCCAAATATTTCCCTATTTTCATTTGGTAAATCTCCAAACTTAGACCAGCTCTGTCCATTCATCACACTCATTGAGGCTTACATTAAAATTTCATTCATTGTTTCCCTCATTTTCACTGCTAGCACACTCCTGCTTTCTCCTGCAGTTTGAATCTTTCATTTGTATTTTTCTTCCTTTCTCTCTCTCTCTCTCATTACGGTTTCTTTTTAATTTCTAAATAAGCTCAGTTGAATCTGAGCTTATTTAGAAATTAATTCAGTTGAATTGTAATCTCTACAATTATCAACCTCTGAAGATTTAAAAAAAGCCTGTTTTAGATACATCTTCCTGACATCTAGCCCCACGAAGTAGCAACTCTGAAGGACAAAGAATAACTCTATCGTCTTACAAGTAAGATGCATCTTTCCTGGCAGGATTTATACTTTGACACTCTACCATCTTGCACAAAATTTAGGAAGAGGCTTTAAGTCATTCTTGGGCCCTCAACCATCCAATATGCAGGAGAGGGCTTGCATCCCATGCCTCTGGTCCCCACAGGGGAGCTATCCACTGGAGGACCAGACAGGGAAGCAAGATGTCAGAGGAAACTCTGACGAGATCTCCCGAATAAGAAGGGCAATGGGAACATGGTAACCACTGCCAGAGACAATATATTTTGGAGTAATCTTCTCATTAATAAGCATCTCGAGTCTCTAAAAAACAGAGTTGTCTCTGGCAAGCTGTTGCATTTTGATGCTTCTACAGTGGGACCACCATATGGGGAGCTACTGAAAGTCAAGACACCCCCTCTTGAATGAGATTTGTAGTAGGGTGACCAGGTGAAACTGACGATGCGTACAGAAGTGTTTGGGAGAGAACTGAGAGCTGCCTCGTCAGTCTCAGGCATGGAGAGCATGTCAGGGGAGGCTCACCACTGGTTTCCTTGTTCTCAAGTGAGAAGGCTGGAATTTGGCGGGGAAGGGAGAAGAGAGAGACTAGAAGACTCCTGAAACGAACAGAGTTCTTCTAGCCATATGAAATGGTTATCAGTACACTGTCTGGTTACACTAAAACCAAACGCTATTGACAGCTATTTACATTCCGATAGTGGAATCTGTTTTTCTGCCTACCCACCATCCTTACCCCTTTATTCTGGAGACAGAACTTCAGTTTCCTTGTAGGGCAGGTGACCTAATTCAGACCAATGAGAGTCGGGCTCAGGCCAGGCCCAGGTCTCATGTAACCATTGAAAAAGGTGTCCTCCCTGCACTGGGCTTGTTATGCTAGAGGAATGTAAACCTCGAGCTGGTGGGAGAGACATCCAGAGAATGGTGCCAGCATAGAACAAGCAGAGTTGACAGATGATTAACCCAGATATCTGTTACCACTGTCTGTACGCCTAGGTGCAGTTCTCTCCAAATTTGTCAGTTATATAAGCTGAGGATGGGGCAGTATGGAGTCACTGTCTTCAACCCCACTCCAGACACACAGCATTTACTAGGGATCAGTTCCCATCTCTTCACCTGTCTTTTCTCTGATCTTAGCGACTTCACCAGCAGAGTGAGTTCCGGGATATGAACAAGACGTGGCTCAGTCTAGAGGGAGGATGACCTTGTAGGTGAAGATAAAGCTGAAGAAATATGTAAAAGCCAGGTGGAGGCCTGCAGCGTGGATCCCTTGCTCAGAAACCGTTTCCAACGAGAAAAGGATATCTTGTCCTTGCTTCCAAAGTGCCTACAGGCCCTGTGTGGAGATGTTCGCCACAATTCGCTGGTCCAGTGACCACAAGTTTCTGACGTCCACTGTGTGATTTAAAAGTTGACTCTCCCATAGCCCACCTCTGCCCTGATGTCTGCTCCAGCTGCCTCTGTGCGACACCTGGAGCTCAGATTTGAGAAGCAAAGGGGGAGACACCTTGTTGAGTCCACAGAGAGTGGGGATCTTTGTCAAGGCCTTTATGGTGGGTAAAAGATGGTCTTAGTTCTGAAAAGCTAATGAGTCTGTGTATGCAACAGCTATTTATTTGAGCCTTAAAGAAACAAGGTCCGACTGAACAGGAGATTCACTTCTCATGACTACGCAGGTGCTGCAAGAGTAGCTAAAGCCCCTCCGGAGGCTACTTTATTGGTAGCCCACCTCTCTTGGTCCTCATTGCAGATTCCCCTCGAAGCCTGCTCTTCCTCATGCCCGTTAGAGACATAAAGGGGAAGCTGGCTCCACAGGCAGAGAGGGTCACCTGTTTAATTTAAAAATAAATTTATTTTATTTATTTTTGGCTGCGTTGGGTCTTTGTTGCTGCGCACGGGCTTTCTCTAGTTGTGGCGAGCAGGGGCTGCCTTCGTTGCAGTGCGCGGGCTTCTCATTGCGGTGGCTTCTCTTGTTGTGGAGCACGGGCTCTAGGTGGGTGGGCTCAGTAGTTGTGGCATGCGGGCTTCAGTAGTTGTGGCTCGCGGGCTCAGTAGTTGTGGCTTGCGGGCTCTAGAGCACAGGCTCACTAGTTGTGGTGCACGGCTTAGGTGCTCCGCGGCATGTGGGATCTTCCCGGACCAGGGCTCCAACCGTGCCCCCTGCATCGGCAGGTGGTTCTTTATTTATTTAGTGAGATCCATAGGTTGGGGATCTTTAGGCTTAGGCAGTAGAAATGCGGTGAAGTGGATTTGGTAAAGGAAGGTATATTTTGGAGGCGAAGGAAGACGCTTGGCGTAAGAAAAAAATATTTATTTAGCCGTATGTGGCTGTCCTCTCTAAAATTTTTAAATATATCTTTTTCAGTTCTGGGAATAGTAAGCAACTTTCTTTGTGTGTGTGTGTGCGTGTGCGTGTGTGTTCTGCAAAGTTCTTAAAGTTGTGTTCTACAAAATTACTCAGACTAGACCAGCAGCTATTCGTATGATACGTTTAATTTCTGATTCGGGCTAAATCAACCTCTCTTCATCTTCTCCTCCTCCTTAGTTACTTAATGTGTTAAATCAAATTACTTATAGCTACTTTCTGGCTAATTCACCATTTTGACATCAAACTTAGTTTAGACAATAGATCTCTAATGGTACAGTTCCTACGTATCACAGAATTTCAAGTATAGTCCTTATTTTAAACATTCTGTTTTATTGTCCTCATATAATGATAATGATATCCTTAATTGCCAGATTATGTGTCTTGAGTTGGGGTTTGGTGTGGAAAATATTGTCTGTATACACACAGCCCATGCTTAAGTTCAAGGAACCCTCTAGCTTGGGTTATAAGGCACCCAGGTTACAATCTCAGGATATAATAAAGCTGGCACTGAGATTCCTGCTCAGATCAACAAAATTAGGTTAGGGACAGGAATACAAATTATATGAGATAAGCAGAGAATCCACATGAGGGCTTCTATCAGCTCAGATTTCCCCTTGGAGAGGCAAGTCTAGAGATAGCCTAGCTTCAGGCTAAGAGGAATAAACAAGGGGGGAATGAGGCCAATTCACAGCTGATAAATTTTGAGGAAAGAGAGAAACCTCCTTAGCTGATAACAATACTAAAGAGTTGATTAGCCCCTCAGTTACGCCGCAGCGTCTCTGCAGACTTGGCCCTGCAGTTTGCTTCCCTCTGCAAGAGTCTGTAACCTCCTCAAGGTAAATCTTTTAGAAGACAAGTGTGAAATATCTGATCAAGGAGGAAGGGAAGGGACTTCCCTGGCGGTCCAGCACTCCGCCCTTCCACTGCAGGGGGCATGGGTTCGATCCCTGGTCGGGGAACTAAGATCCCTCATGCTGTGTGGCAAAAGAATAAAAAATAAAAGAGTAATTTAAAAAAAAAAAAAAAAGGAGGAAGGGAAGCTCTCCTTCCTCCCTGGGCAATAGAACACAGTGGGGTAGGGGCTCCTTGGGGGAAAGCAAGGAGGAAAGTTGCCGTCTGGGCTGGGGGTCAGAGAGGACTGATGCTGTGGTTCCTAAGACAGGCACATGGGCGCGCTGAGGAGGGATCGGGGCAACCGCATATCATTAGGCAGGAGGGGCTGCGAGGGTTAAGGACCACCTAAATCTATCAGGAGCAGACAGCAAAGGAGGCTTCAGCTCAGAACCAGTGGCTCAAGTTTCTCAAGAGCCCAGGTTAAAAGAAAACAGGGAAAATAGTGACCAATGTGCTAGAATGAAAGGGGAGAATTGCAACTCTTAGGAAGTTGAGACACAAATAACGTTTGGTTTCAGAATGACTGTAGTGTGTGTGTGTGTGTGTGTGTGTGTGTGTGTGTGTGTGTGTTGGGGCAATGGGGAGAGCTGACAGCTGGTTCTGGCACTCTGCTTCTGAGAGAACCGTACAGGGCAGGCCTTGTTTTTACTGTGTTTCCCTTTATTGTGCTCCAAAGATACTGCATTTTTCATACATTGAAGGTTTGTGGCAACTCCGCGTGGAGCAAAGACCAGCGCGCTGTTTTTCCAACAGCATCTGCTCACCTTGTGTCTCTGTGTCACGTTTCGGTAATTCTCACAATATTTCAAACTTTTTCATTATTATATCTGTGCTGGTGATCTATGATGGTTTTTTTGATGTTTGATGTTACGACTTTGATGTTACAACTTGCTTAAGGCTCAGATGACGGTTAACCCTTTTTAGCAATATTTTTATATTAAGGTATGTACATTGTTTTTTAGACATAAGGCTATTGCCCACTTGACAGACTGCAGTATAGGGTAACTTAACAGTGGACGGTAAACGTAACTTTGATATGCACTGGGAAACCCCACAGTTAGTGGGACTTGCTTTATTCTGGTACTTGCTTTACTGCAATGCTCTGGAACCGGACCCGCAACATCTCTGAGGTCTGCCTGAAGTTAGGTCCACTCTATTTGGAAAGGAAAAGGCCATTCAACCTTCTCTGACAACCTTTTATGAATTTCACCCAGTCAAGGGGAGCACTTTTGAAAGCAAAAGAAGGAAAATAGGATAATAATAGCCGCTACTCACAATATAATATATCCCCGGCAATACACTAAGTACTTTACAAACATTCTCTAGCTTAATCCTTCCAGAAACTTCTTTATCACTCTTTTATACATGAAGCATTTGAAATGTAAAGGGATAAGAACCTTGTCTAAGGTCACATGAGCACTACGAGTTGGAGGGAAGATCTGACTCTAAACCTGCACTTTTAACCAACACTATATTGCCCACGTGGACACTCCCACAAGGGCAGGTGGGACGAAGGTGGGGGTAGGGAAACACACACTAACCCACACAGCAGGTGACCGCAGAGGTCCAGACAGAAACTGCATCCTTCCGAAAACCTCAGTCCCAAAGGGACACCAAAACTGAACAGCTCCAGGGGCAAGTCCTCCATCACTGGAGACAAACGCTAACTCTCACTTCTCTGTTCTCTGAAACTGAAATACACTAGCACGGAGGATGTGCGCAACGGGGAAAATACTTATTTCTTAACCCTGGGCTTATATGGGGTGGAATATCATAATCCTTTTCACAGGGTGTAAAGTTAAGGATAAAAAGACACTGGAGGTACAGCTTCAAGGGGATTGCTTTCTGTTCCTTTTTTTTTTTTTTTTTTTTCTTTTCATCCAGGCCTTCCAACAGAAGAGCTTGGGAGCTGTCTTGCACCTTTTGGAATGTTGCATTATTAAAATGCTGCTTTAGAGCTCCCAATCTACAGGGTCCTAAAAACTGCACCGAGGAGAACTGTCACCTGGAGATTACCACGAGGAATGGAGAACAATGTACATTACCCGGTAGCTTGGTTACCTTGCCTTTTCCCTGAATGACGATAATCTTGCATTTGTCTCAGGGAAAATAGGGAGCAAAATCACCCTATCAGCACTCATACATTTTTCAAAAAATTTAATCTATGGGGATCGGATTTTTTTTTTTTTTTTTTTTTTTGGCAACAGATAACCAGGTACCCGCGAGAACTCATAAACCTGAGTTCCGGCACAAGCTCGCTTTCCTGCTCAGCGTCTCTTACCTCCCTCATTGTCCTTGCTATCTGTGCAGAGGGTCTCCATGGCCACGTCACACCCTGCTCCCCTCCACCCTGGCTGGCAAACACAATGCCAGCCGTTTTGGTCCAGTGTGCATCTTCCATTGCTGTTGCACAGACCGGGGCACCCCTCTGTCGAAAGAGACAAAGAAGGACAACAGAAAGTGATCTGAGTATTGAAAGTTTTTGCACCTCAAGTAAACAAATGAGGGACACTTAGTGGGAACAGGCCTTTCGAAACAGCACAAATACTGTAATTGCACATGGACAGAAACAGCAACATTATCTGAGGCATCTCATCCCCATCCAAGTGGCATCTTTGATTGGCCTGACCCTTGAGACACCACTTACCTGTGCAGGACAGAAATACCTGCAATGATCCACTAAATTGCTGCAGGCCAGACAAAATGAACTTAAATTTTTTTCCTTTAGCAAAGCGACAAGGTTGGTTGTAAGGCGTGAAAAAGCGTCACAAAAAGACCATCTCAGAAGCCCTAGAAAAGACCTTCAATCTGTTGTAAACAACACTGGCCACTGGTTAGACATGCCTTCTTAAAAGCGCCTTGTTGCTTTCAAAAATTCCCTCTAATTTCAAAGCATGAAAGCGGGTATGAGGATATGAATGATGTCGGAAAGAGAACATTAGTTTTATCTGGTCTCAGAGTTGCCGTATATTCATGTGAAATTACAGCGCATTAAATAGCTGCACAAAGTATAGGCCAGTATTAATGACTATACTTTATGCCGAGGATACATTCCTTTTCACAGAATAAGCAAAGCCCAGGAAATAGTGAGGCAGCTTAGCATCTATTCTAACAGACACTAGGATTCAGGCTGCATACGGATGGGTAGGACCGACAGGATTTCCAACCGAATGTAATAGCTGTGCATATTTGATTACTTAGGACGGACAAAATGAAATACCATAAGGACCACAGTAAAACATCGATAGACCGAACAAAAACACGGTAGTCACGTGCTTCAAGACAGAGCGCGAAGAGTGATAGTTTGTGACAATCTCCCTAAAGCTTTTATGCTGTTACCTTTATATCCTATCTTGTCTGCTTTTATGGGCAAGGAGGGAAAATTTGGGAAACAATGAAAATAATTTAATATATCCAAAATCTATAATTGTTTCAGCCTAACATGACATTAAAAAAAAAAATTCTGCCACTTCCTACAGATGATAACTGGCATGCAGCCAACATGATCTGTTTATGAGGATGACACTTGGGTAGATTCTGGTGCTCTTGTCTATGAGCGTGACACGACACTGACAGAAACGAGGATATAAATGCTCTAAAATGGCAAGAATAATTGGCTATTAATCAGATCTCTTTGGAAAGAATTACTTATAATTTGGCATAAAATATATACTAGTAAAAAAAATACTTGCTCTGGCAGGTGGAGTTTGTTCTACAGCTTCTTGTAAGTAGAATGCTACTCTTGTTTTGGTGACAAAGTTTAAGGGAACAATCCGTTTAAGGATGTTTATTTTAAGTCTGGATTAAAAGAATTATTCATATCTTGGCTTCCCCTCCTCCACTGTGGAACGTGAAATGAAAAGATCTCAGAGACCTTCTGTCTCTTAAGGTTAGCGTTAACAGAAGGAAGACCATTGTGACAGTCTCTTGTGGCTGGGTATGATGAAATTACACTTATGGACACCATCAGGTCAGGAGAAGATTAATTTTGCTGCTTCTTTTCCTTCAGACAATTACCATCTGTATTTACGGATTATTCAACACCTAAAAGGTGAATTTTCCTTATGGATGTTTCTGTTTTGTTTTTAATGAAAAAAAAAATAAGGGGTTTAACTGCCCCACTGACAAAGATGTGTAGCAGCTGACTGCCTGCACACAAGGAGTTATTACATGAACGCCTGGATATCGTCGTGAATATTTTCATATTCTAATGAAAAGCACAAACAAGGAAAAAAAAATAGGTAATCTGAGGAGCAAGGGAAAGGGAATTTTCTCTTCTGAAAAATATGGTTTTCACTTATTTCTATGATAACTGAAGACAAAGAATCTGCTGTTTTCTGCTGAGTGGTGTTACCATTTCTGTTTTCTAGAATGCACAGTATTTTGTAGTTGTTTTAGAAAATCACAAAACATAAATTATATCACATATATTTCGAAACACTGAGAAAAAGCCAAAGAAGTTTCCATATGAGGATAAATGAGATTTCTCTCAACATATGTTAACCAGAATCTTCTTTAGATTGACAATTTCTTATTCTGTGATAAGAGTGAGCGTTCATGATTCTTTGATTTAGAATTTAAAGCTTATGAGCCGAATTGCCAACAATGAAGATCTTAAAGCCAAAAAAAACCAAAAAAACCAGAAAACAAAACAGAAAAACCCAAAAAACCAAAAAACAGCAAATTACTGTTATCTTCAGTTTTTGGTTCCAGTGAAAACTAATGTTTTTACATAGGATGAAATCTGCAATAACCCAAACTTATAAAAATGAGACACAGACATTCAAGTCTCAATACTTTAAATCCAAAGGATTTCACATAATGTAAGCCTGATTTATAATTTACAAAAATATGCATGAAAACAGTCTATTTTCATACCTAGTGCAAGCTAATACACAGTTATATAGAGATATGTCAACAAAGAGCAAGTATACAGTACCTTTAACTATCTTATCCAAATAGTGAGCTTGAGAAATTAAAAAGGAAAAAAGAACAGACAGACATTTCAGAAGTGTCACATGGGACAAGGAAATTTTCAGAATTTACATGCAAATTGAGTAGCTGCAGCTGACATAAGACTCCCATTACATGACAGAGATGCACTTCATATCTTCTAAAAATGCAATATATTCACGTTTTAGAAAATGTAGCCACGATTCCAGGATATGCTCAGCATTTTCAGGAAAAGTATGCAGATAAACTAACACTCCCTTTCGCAGATTATTTGGAATGGACTCACCCTGATCCTTCCCGAGGTTATACGAAAGCATAGCTAAGTAGAACAAATGGAATCAATTCTTTATTACTAAACAATTTTGGAAATTTACAACTATGAGATCTACAAATAATCAACTTTTTTGGGGGGGAGGTGAGAAAATAATTCTCTTTTTTTCAGTTCGTTTTTAACAAAGTAGTTTCATAAGGGTCACACAGTGGAAGGGCAGAAAGAACACACCGAAGGTCCTGAGGAGCCATTTATGTATGTTCGGATGCTTTCTTCAATCTGCAAGATAAACCCACAGAAATTCTACTTCATTCACCTTCTCTCTTGAGTTACTTGCATATTTACAAATAATCAAACGTGGTTAATAAAGAAGAAAAAATAAAGAAGGAAACTGAGAGTCCTTGAGCAAATTTAATACGGTACCGTGTAAGTTCTGTAGAATATGATTACCCAGCAGCCCCTGACTACATGTGAGATGCACAGTGATGTATCACGTACACAGTCCATTAAGAAACACGGACTGAGATCTTGTTTCTTTTCAGGATTCATAAAGGAATAGGCTCTGCTTCTCACAAGAGCTTTGCTGGAACAGTCAGGATGAGGACTGACGTCTTTTACTGTACCTGTCCATTTAATCTTTCATGAGCTTACAATTAGCCTACACCTTTCCTCTTGAACAGAGGCATAAATATCCCTCTCCGTTCACTCACTGGAGAGACCTAATATATTCTTAATAAGCCTCAAAGCTTCTTGCTTGGCCAAAATTCGTACCTCCTTAATGGTCTAAAATTGCTTTTCAAAGATGCTTATGTTGATTATTTTTCATTACTGACATATGCAAGTGGTCGCAGGACTTTTAACAGAATGATTTCAACTATAACTTTCAGGTGAGCTACTCAAGTCTGGTAGTTCTGTCACGTGTGTAAACAAAACCACAAATGGTTTAGACCCATCTGTACCGTGTATATAAAAGGATGCCTCACTTTGCCACAGGATTCCATCAGAGGCTTCTGAACTGCATATAAAAATAAGCATGTTTATGGCCAACCGACAATATATAGCAGGAGAAATTAAGGGGGAGGAGAAACAGTGTCAGGCACTAGTCTGAAATTACAATTTCATAAAAATAATTCTTTTCAAACATTAAAATAAAAATGTATTACTGTATAACATCATTCATATACTTTCTTAATAATTCCTTCCAAACATTATATAATCCAGTAGTCCCATAAGAGCTCACTTAATACGGAGGATAAACAAAGTGCCTTTAAACACTGTGGAGTTTCTGGTTCAGCTAGGGTAGTACTTCTGAGGGAATTCTTAGTTTATGAAAATTAATAACACCGATCAGAGTTGGAGTATAAGCCTTTGGCTTTTACATCGGGTCTACTTCAGTTAACACAATCAAAGTAAGGAATGTAATTAATTCTGATCTGGATTAGTAGTTTTAAAGGAGGAATAAGTTAGAATCCAGCCAATCCCATTATTTTAGCAAACAGAATCAATTATGCAAAACAGTGGATTATGGGTAAAGGTAGGTTTGTCATTGGGCCAAGGGAATATCGAAAGTGGAGCCGAAATTAGAAAACATTTAAAGCATACGGCAGGTCAAATTTTACATAAAGCTTTACATATTAAAAATATTTAAAACACGTTTTGCAAAAAGTTGTAAAACTAACCATAAGAAAAGTATCTGTACTGAAGAAAAAAATACAAAGATGTGTCATTTGCATTTTATATCACAGGGAATAGTTGAGGCTGATAGTTTAAGACTAAGAGAGAAGGGGAGGAAAACCCACCACCTGTATTTTGGTCACGTAGAGTAAAATTTCCGACAATACCACAGAAGCCTGGCTCTAAATAATGAAGAAGTTAAAAGAAGATGTCCGTATACGAGGTTCAAATAATTATTAAAGATAATAATTGCAACAATAAAAACATCATTATATGAGCCACTACAGGAAATCATCAGAAAAATGCAGGTATGTTGTAAAAAGCCATTAGCAACAATAATTGTAAAAAATAATACAGTATATTTAAAAAATTAATACACTTATCAATTGCTGAAACGCAAATTAAGTTGCAAAAAAATCACTTTGAAAATGAACAACCGTGTTCTGACACTGAAGGAAAGTCGTTCCTATTAGATCTACGAAGAAGTTTTAAATTTGTTTTATAGAAGAAAACTCTTATAAATATGAGCTCGAGACATACAAAATGGAGCCCTTTAAAAACTGTTCTCCAGTAAAATGCTGTATTCATAAAACACTTTCCCTGGAGTTTCAATTATTGATCTTTTTTTTTAAACATCTTTATTGGAGTATAATTGCTTTACAATGGTGTGTTAGTTTCTGCTGTATAACAAAGTGAATCAGCTGTACACATGCACACATCCCCATATCTCCTCCCTCTTGCTTATTTATCTTTTAAGAAGACCCCTGTGGGGTACAGGAGGTGAGTGTTACCGTGTTTCCTATAAGATAGCGGTTCTTAATCTTTCTGGGGTCTCAGATCTCCGAGACAAGTGGTGAGACTTACGGATTCTCTGCGCTCGCCCCCTGAAAAACACGCACACACGCTCATAAGTGCCGCTTACGATTCTAGCATTTCAGGAGCTCTGGTTCCGTAACCTGCAGATTACAAACACCTGGCGATATATTTTTGAGACCCAGATTTCTAGCTCTAAGTGCTTTATATCATTCTCTCATTTAATCTTCACCACAACCCTACGATGTAAATACAGTCACACAGTAAATACAGATGAAGAAAGGAGGAGAGAGGCAGTTTGTACAAGGTCACGGGCTAGCTGTCTAGGCTGTCTGGCTCTGGAGCCTGCTCTTAACTGCTATGTCATAATGCCTCTTCTCAGACATTTAGAAACAAACGGAAATGTTTTCTTTAGTAGAAGCAATGAATGAAAGGACCTCAGAAGTGCTGCGCAATCTTTCCTGACCTAACGTGACTCTCAGCAGATACTTGCTCCCAAAAGCCATAGGGTAGTACCACCATCTTTTCGACGTCTTCCACAGGCTTCCTTGGGAAAGTGCCAGGTGGATCCACCTTACGTGGCAGAAGGCAGGCGAGTGTCTTCAAATGCTAGGGCTCATCCGATACACAGTCATCCCAGAACATTACAAATGAAACAACGGTGCCAGTTTCGAGCCCATGCAGTGGAAGTCCTTGGTCTAATTGCCGGTACAGGTGGGCAAAGGCTCAGTGAAATCTGAGGTGTGGGAGAAAGGTCTGGCTCCTCAAAAGAATTTTTATTCTATGATTAGCTCATAAACCTCCAATATCACCAAAGCAAATGACTAGTACTGTATCCTCTTCACACACTCCCCTCTAGGTGCTTCTTTTTAAAAAGAATTCTTTCTCTTTTCAAGGCCCCTGTTTACCATACTTCCCCCCCTTTACTTTTGGGGAAGATGCGTGGGGATGAACACAAACTGATTTACTCTTGTCTGTGCGGCTGAGTAAAGGACACGGATTCTACAGCCCCCCGGGAAGGAGCTGGCTCATAGTCTTCTCGTACCATTTTTCGTTCCCAATGTGGAGTAGGGAGGAACAGCATCTTTTTGGAAATTCTACCTACATGCTGTGGCCTCATCTGCTTATCTATCAAAATTATGGGCAGCCCTGCTCCCTCCGTTTCCTCTAGTTAACTGATTCTTCCCGTTCTTCCCCCTGAATACGTCTCGTGGATGAAGTCTAGGACTATAAACACCAGGGTAAATGTAAAAGGAGAAGAGGAAAAAATCCAGAACTAGCCGTGATCAATTCATTTCAGTTAAGAGATTCCAGGAAAACGCAAGGCTTTAACAATATACAGGCATAGGAGACTTAACGTGTAAATCTTCCGCATTAGAAATGCAAGCTCTATGGCCACGCTAACCACTGTATTCCCCTCTCCTGGCTCATAAGGGATTCTTAATACCTGATGAAGAAAATGATCCAATGTACTTATCATGGCGGTCCTACTGAAACGGAGCAGGGCCCTATAGCCCTTGTCCCCAGGTCCTCAGCCTGCCTTTTGTTTGCGGAAAAACTTTAGCCAAAGAATAAGTTTAATCAGAGAAGTGAGAAAACGCAGAAACAGAGGAAAACAGTCAGAGGAGACCAAATAATAGGAGTTTGGTCATTCAGCACAGTCAAGGACCTTCAGCTCCTCAAGGGCTGCAGATCATATTCTGAGCCGTGTCCTATGAGCTGCCCTGTGGATACAAACACCCTCCACGAGCTGGAGGAGGACGGCTACAGGATGACTGAACTGAGGCCACGACATAAGCTACTCCACTTCACACAATTCCGAGAGCTGGCCTCAAAGCAATGGGAACAAACCCTGGAACTAAAGATCAACTGTACTTAAAACAAGCAAGGTGACGCCAATGAGACCGTCACGTTCCTGATTTCAAGGCGACTGTCAGAGCTGACCATGCTGTTCTAGCCCCGCCCTCCGCCTGTACAGCCCTGAAACTGCCCTTAAAAGCCCCTGTCCTCCGAACAGCAATCGGGCGTTGGTTCTCGGACAGGAGTCCACCCTCTCCTCTGGTTGCCGGCCTCCGAAACAAAGCAACGTCTCCTTTCCTACCAACACTTGTCTCAAGAATTGGCTTTCGAGTGGCGAGCAGCTGGACCCGGGTTCGGTAACACTATGTCCTACATGTGTTTGCAGCTCCTGGAGAAATTCTACGAATAACAGAGAGGCTACCTTGTGGGAAAGAAGCATATGTGAGCAATACCTCATTTACAATATCCTTCCCTCGCCTTCACCCATCTGTTCCTCTCCCCCTGCCCGATCGATCTATCCTAATCATATACAGCGGTATTAACAGTCACTAGCCTTTACTGACTGTTACTATGTGCTGAAAACTATGCCAAGCATTTTATATGAACTGGCTCATTGAATTTTCACCACTCTATGGGGTAATAGGTACTTTTATTATCTTCCCTACTTCACAAATGAAGAAACTTGAGGCACAGGAAATTAAATAACTTCCTCATGTGGCCAAAATTCCAACCAGGTGGTCTGAGACCAAAGTCCATACACTTAATAAACAAGCTCTACATACAACTCAGCAGAAGCAGAACTGTGTACCTGGGTAAGATAGACGAGAAACATACCTGTTTTTGGATTGGTCAATGAATTTACTTGAATGAGAAAATAAGACCAAAAAAATGTGGAAATCCTTATTTCAACATTGCCAATTAAAGAGAGAAACTGGGAAGTAAGATTAAAATCCAAACAACTTGAAGTATTAATCTGTGGGCACAGCCTCATAAAGGAGGGTACTTTATGTACTTAAGAAATCTTTATAATGAGAACTGCTGTAACTTGTTCTAAAAATCCCAAGTTTGGAAAACCGATCGGCAGGATATTAAAACTGAGGGATAAAACCAGGAAAAATTAAAACAAGTGAGTTTGAAAAATCAAAGACCAGAATCATTTCAGCTGATGCCTGTTGTATAAGAAATATTTGCTGAGTTCCAAAGAAGGCTGCTCCTTTAAAAAAGAGGCCAGAGGAGTATATGTGCCTGTCTGGGGGAGAAACTGGGGTATTGGAGGTCTTCACGGAATAAGATGAGTTCCCACTTTGCTTTCCTTTCACTGTCAAACCGATTCTTCAAAACACAGAGAAGAAACAAAGGCAAACCAAGTTGGTTATATCTACGTTAGGCAGCTCACAAGGGAAAATATGCCAACAGTTTGACTGTGTGTACACAGTTGCTGACGTGTGTAGTTGTGACCTATTCACACTGTTTCTGCTGTCAACAATGTGCTTGGTTGGAGCACATTAAATAGGACAGTATTTTCACTGCGCTGTTGAATTCACTCTTGGGGATATCCTAGACACAGGCAAAGAACACAGAATCTAGAACGCTAGAAATATTTCTCAGTTTAATTACTGCACGAAGATCTTAGGGGCCCATCTCCAAAAGAGGATAATTCAATCAGATGAGTCCATAATAAAATACAGACATATCCTTCACCACGGTGAACACTGCAGAGTCCTCAGAGTCGAGGACAAGTTTTTATTTAGCATTGTGTGTTTCGTAATACTTTATCATACAGACTTAAAAATGATTCACGTTAGTATCTCATTAAAGTTATAAGTAGGTATCTTTCTTAGATTATTCATGTACCAATTTCTGTAGGATGACAGAAAAGCTACGGTCTGCAAATAAGTACGTATTAAATCCATTTATTCCAATCAGCAACTGTTTAAATCAGTGTGCAAGCCACATACCCGTTGATTTGATGTTCCTGAACTGATACGCACTGTCCTGTTTTAGTACTGACTACCCTGTCACAAAGGATTATGACACCGACGTAATTTCAAACCCTGGAAAACAATTTACTCAGGCCCCTTAAAAATATGTCCTCTCTCACCACAGAATTCTCATGCTAAGATTAGATAAAACACTGCAAATATTTTATCCTATTTAGGGGGGTCAATTAATGTGAAATATAACAACTAGCAAGTGAGTTTTAACAATTAGGTTGTGCCAGTAAAGAAAAACGGTGTATGTATATGTGTGCGTATGCGTGTGTATGTGCGAGCACACGCGTGGGCACATGCGTTTGAAAGAGCTTTTGTTCCCCTAAAACTGGCAGCACATTTTTGAAAACCTGCTTCAAATAAATTGTTTTTGAAAGTTTGCACATTTTATTATTTTACTAGATTGGAAATTTGGTGAAAAAATTATCTGTACAACACATTGCTTCTTGCATGCACCTACCCAAGCAAAATACCAGGCTTCAGTTTGGAACACTATTTATGCCAAGACATTCCAAAAGAGTGAAATAATATTTTTCCTCATTTAAGTCTTCCCAGAAGAAAAATGTGGATTCTATGGAAAAGGTGCTTTGAGATAAACCACACTTTTTCAAGTCAGCACTGCTGAAACAGTGCCAGGATAAGCTGCAGAACTTTGTACAGACAACTGGGAGAATTATGTTTGGTGTTTTCTCTCAGTTTAGCATTTCATGCCTTACTGTAGATGACATCTACATAACAGAAGTAACAGTGTAGCAGGCAGAATGCAGACAGCAGGCTCACTGATGCTGGAGTGCACACAGCCTACGAAAGAGATGACTATCGTTTGGCGTGTGATGCATAATTTTTGCGGTAGTCTTTGCACGTGGCGTAATTTCATTTACTGGACCATAACATAAACATGGAGCGGCACATGTCTCCTTCAGATTTCTACTCGCTTGAGTTCAGTGAATGACGTGAGCAAAACCACATTATCTTATGATTTCCTTAATTTAAAAAAAAATCAGGTATATTTTAGCACCCTGATTTGGGAACTAAGCTATAAGAGACAGTTCTTCACATCAATAAATGAAAATCAGACACAAATATATGTTACACTAAACAAACATTTGGACTTTAACATTCTGGTACAGTGACCTTGGTGACTGCAATTACCAAAGTGGTGTCTGTGTAGTGCTAGCAAGTCTTGTGGCAGGAAACCATGAAAACGATCTATTTGGTCAATATCAAAGAGTGTAATTTCTTGTCTACCATCATTACTTTTGTCTATTCATAACATTTAATATTTAAGAAAACTTATAGAATAAGGCGTGAATAAGTACGTAAAATATACTAGGTCTTTCCACTGTCAATTTTTAAAAACTTTACCAGGAAAAATAATGAGCAAAGTTGAACAATCTGTTTAACTTACTGAAGATAAAACCGTAATTTATTTGGAAAAAACTGTAGGTAAATAGCTCTTTGCAAAGGTGATTTACAGAGAGAGTATTTTTTCTTTATTTGCAGGTGTGAGAGAGTGTGCATAGATGTTTACCGCTCGTATCCTGGGTATTAAACTTTTCTGAGACTTTTTTCATGAGCCGATACTGGTTACACAAGTCATCTACTCACTTTGTATGAGTGCTTTTCAGTGGCCAATGTCTATACATAGTATTCAGTCTACTAAGAAACTGGAAATAAATTTAACTTTTAAAAAGAAGTGTGAAAAAAAAAGTGTGGAGTTTTCAAGAAGTAGTTTACAACTTTCTTAAATCCTCTACAGTACAAACTGATTTTCTCTGAACTGTTTTTTCTGTTGCTGCAATTGTTATTGTTATTTTGGCAAGCTATGGATCCTGTTATCAGCTATAATTCAAATTCTCCTGAATAAAAAAGTGACATTTTATTACTGATATATCACTGACATGGTTATTACTGCATCTGTTTCTATGACAATTCAATCGAATGTGACAGGTATGTAGATATTATCTTTGTCACAGAACAAAATTTAATTGTCACCTATTCTGCTACATACATACATGCTGAAACAATTCCACAGTAATTTAGGAGGCAGCATGGTCTCGTGCTTAAGAGGAGGGGCTTGGGAACGGTTCATGTGGACTTGGCTTCTGGTTCTGTTACTAGCTGTGCATCCACGGAAAAGTTATAGAACCTCTCTGAGCCTGAGTTCTGTCAATCGAGATTTTAATAGCTTCCACTTGATAAGGTTGTTGTGAAAATTAAGTAAGATAATATATGCAGAGAACTTTGCATTGTGCCTTAGCACATAGTAAACCCTTAAATAACAGGTACTATGAATTAATCTTTTTAATAAAGACAGTTTAAAAAGGACAAAATCATGAAGTCACTGGTATCTTTTACGAGACTACGAAGAAAGAAAGAAATCTGACTTTAAGCAAAGCATCTCCGGGCTGCCAGTGATCTGTTTTCATAAGCCATGGGGTCCACTCTGCCCCAGCGACGCCAGGATGGGGCCCCTATGCTCCACCTGCATAAGATATACTCCCTTTGACGGGACCCTTCTTCATATGAACGGGCTAGATCCCAAAGTGGAGACAACTCCACTTTTGTGTCAAGAAGTTTTCTTATTCTCTGTCTCGCATAAACCCTGTGCTGGTATAGATGCAAAGTTCCTAATCAAAATGCGATTCAGCTTTTTAGAATAAAGAGCACATCACAACTTGTCCTTATATATTTCGTGTTCCCTCATTAGTGATTTGATTCGAGCAACGTAAATTAATATTTTTTAAAGGGCTATGTAAATCTTCGTATAATCTGCTCATAAATTCGGAAACACAAGTCACTTTTACAGTAACTACTTGGGAACTAAGACATTTAAATATCTTATTTTACATGCATATCACGATCCTTATCCTGCAATTTTGCTGAAAAGTTTTCATTCTGTTTTTCATTATGGAATGTATTGAGCAGACCAAACAGAAGATAAATTGCTATAGCCTTTGCAGCACAATGATGTGAATCTGTGTCACCGTTTCTACATACAGGGGGAAACCCACCCTCACGTGGCTGAGAAAAATGTTCCCAGTAGCTTGTGGGTGCCTTGCTGGTACGTGCAACCATAATCGCCCACCTAGGCTTTTACTCTGGGGCTTGTACCCACACTGGTCACAGATCAGAGGATACTGCTTTTGGGGGCAGGGAAGAGTTAGGGTTTGTGCAGTAACCACATAGATGGTTTTCTCTTTGCTTTTTATGAGTTACATGGTGATCTTTTCCCTTTGCATACACCAATGTATTGGGAGTGGGTTTCTCATACGCATAATAGTCACTACCGGGGACTCATCTTAAAACCCAAGAGTTGAATTGTCTGTGGAAAGCATTATTTTACACTTCACTGTTCATGTCGGGGCTAACTGATGAATACCTAACACCGTTAATTCACAATTAGACCCCTTATGCTTAACCACACGCTTTCTGTGCATTCATATGTAAGTGTTCATTTTGGATAGAATGATAATCATTCAGCACCATAACAATTAAACAGCTGTAACCTGTCTCGTGTGTTAAGCGATGGAGCTGCGGGCAAGCTCCAGAAACAGATGGTCTTACCCACCCATGCTTAATGTTAAAGACTTTTTTAAAAAAGAGGTGTTGACAAATCAGAACAAGGAGGCATAATTTTAATGCAAATCAGTCCATTTGCAATGGAGATTGCCCTAAAAACTAATTTGGTGTATAGGAAAAAAATTAAGCTCTGCTGTTAAAGCAAGACATTATATTCCATTTGGATCTACCATATTCCCCACCAACGTAATTATTTACTAATTTCATTCAACCAGCAGGGTTTAATGGAAAGGCAGCTGGCAAAGCATTCATATTTATGGACCTCCTTTGACTGGTCCTTAATTTATCCAAGGCACATGTCTGTTAAACCCCAGAAATAATGGCCATATTAGAGGCAGACGTTTTCCAGCTTCACTAAAGAGGCACTCAAAGAAGAGAGGGTCGATGAACCCTTCATGGAGAAGAGTAACAGAAAAAAATCGGCTCTAGTCACACCGTAATCTGTGAAAATAATATGTTAAATATGAAAAGGGAGAAAGGCCATGGCTTCTGTATGGATCAACACCGTAACTTGTATTTTAAAAACAGGTAGGTGGAAAAGGAATGGTTTGAGATGAAAAGAGGCTATTTTCAACTTGTCAAATTCGAGAAATGACACAGAGAAATTCTGCCACTGAAGAATACTAAGGTACCACTGCGGGAAGGAATAATCACATTCCTTGAAATTGTAGGCTTAATTCTTCCGTGCTTACGTGAAACTAAATGCAAAGCTCTGATTTTTCATTTCCTCCCTTAGGGTAATACGGATCTCTGCAGATGGTGAACATTACTTAAAATCTACACGAACACTTCACCAGCTGGCTGGTGGCTGCGGTTACCTGGCTTGAGTCTGGGGAAGAATATGGCTTATTTATAATCTGGCCCTAGTCGTGGTCCTTCTCTTCCTCACTAATCCTGTGAAATAGCTGACGACATATTATTTTGCACCTGGTTTCACTCCCAAACGCCTTGCACCTAAACTTCTCAATAAAAGGGTTCTGATGAACTTGGCAAGATTTAAAAGGAGCATCTTTCGCCTTTATTTCTGGTTAAATTACACAATATATCCAGTCAATTGAGCTTTCAAACCTCCTCTACACTAGATTTGGTGGAAATTAAGGTCTTAGATGATTTTTAAAAGATGCAAATCAATGAGGTGTTCCAAATTGAAAATGATACTCTAGTATATTAGTAAAGGAACACAATGGCAGGCTTTTAATAAAACAATACGATATAAATTTGACACATAAATGGCTTTTATTCTGATATCCTATCTCTTCATAAACTTTTTAAACTATGGAATATAACATTTTAATTCAAAGGAACAGAGTCAAAAATTTCTTTTGGATCATAATTATAATTTATAAATTGTTTCCCTAAGACACAGAGCACTTACACAGTAACTTATTTTCAGAGACTTAAAAAAACTAGCTAGAAAACCACTAAATTCATGGTGGGAAATAAACACAAGATAGTAAGAAAGGAAGGAATCAGATTTATCAAGCCTAAAGAAATCAGGTATATTTCAATGACACCTAAATGATCATAAAACAATACAAGTAATCAAATTTTCTTATACTGCTCCCATTGGAGAAAAATGACAGTAGATTTAACCCTCCATTTTCTTTTTTTTTTTCTGAACACATTGCCTCTAAAGCCAGTAGGCCTCACCGTCAGCTGAGTAGGAATAAGGTTAATTTACAGTAGCTCTGGGGACCCAAGTTACACCACAGGAAGCAGACTGGAGGGAAAATTTGTTCACAAATAACCACCACAGGATAGGATCCTTTATCACATGACCGTGAAGTACATCAAGCATATTTCTTCTAAAGACCTCAAAACTCTCATCCTCATGGGCTATGTGTAAATCACCTAAATGGAAAGATCTAGGTTAAATCGAGAAATACTCATCCACAAAACAATTACCTACACGCAGAATTGACTCTCAGAAGTCCTTAAAAAATGTCCCTTTTCTAAAGTATAGAACACATGTAACATTTCCCAAAACAATGCGACTGTCACTGAAATTTACCTCTCAGTAGCACTCCTGCCATGTGAGAACAGAGTCTCGGCTTCAGGCTGCTGCCTCTCTTTTTAGTAAGGATAAATCACAGCATGAAGAACCAGACAGACAACAGTGGCACTCAAATACCTGATGTCAATAGCTAAAGGTGTTTAGGTACATTTACTCCCATTCTTAGGGGTAAAGAAACTGATGCCTAGGGAAATAAATCAACGCAACGAAAGAACATTTATCAGGACAGCTCTGGGGACTATGGATTTTACTGACGGTCACACAGCAAATAAGGTGCAAAAGTTATGTGAAGATTCTAATTCAAACTTTCCCCAGGATTTGTTTGATTTGAGAATGTAATTCTAATGAGGCTCTTGGGACACGATGGGACTTGTGCAGGCACAAATTAAGAGATGAAGGGATGCTGCAAAGTTAAGGTTGCAAGGCACTTCCCAGAAAGACGAGTCAAAACTAATAACCACTCCGCAGCTTTAGAGGATATGGATTGTCAAAGTTAGTAGAGATTCAGAGTGATTCAAAAACGTGGACAGGGACTTCCCTAGTGGCGCAGTGGATAAGAATCCGCCTGCCAATGCGGGGGACACGTGTTCGATCCCTGGTCCGGGAAGATCCCACATGCCGCGGAGCCCGCGTAACTCCGGGCACGGAACTAAGCCCGTGCGCCACAACTACTGAGTCTGTGCTCTAGAGCCCGCGAGCCACAACTACTGAGCCCATGTGTCACAACTACTGAAGCCTGCACGCCTCGAGTCTGTGCTCCACAGCAAGCCACTGCAATGAGAAGCCCGCACACAGCAATGAAGACCCAACACAGCCAAAAATAAATAAATAATTTATAAAAAACAAAAACACTTGGACATACTGTATTATGGCTTAATATATGATGGAAACAGTTAAACTTACTAAAGTTTCAAATTTAGGCCAGTGGATGTGTTTTTTGTTGGTTGAGTCCTCTCTCTCTCAAAGGTTACTGAACACTGAATGAAATGACTACTTTCGCTCTAAGTACAGATCTGCCATTGTTGGCAATGCTGGGCTGCAGCTAATGGAACCCACCGGCTTCATGTCCTTTGATGCTGAAATTGGTACATGTAAAGAAAAACAAACGAACACAAGCGCAACCTGAGCTCAGGCTCAGTAGTTGTGGTGCATGGGCTTGGTTGTTCCACGGCCTGTGGGATGTTCCTGGACCAGGGCTCAAACCCATGTCCTCTGCATTAGCAGGTGGATTTTTAACCACTGCACCACTAGGAAAGTCCCAACACAGCTCTCATTATCCAAACACTTCTTCATAAAAATGAAACTAAATGGAACATGGTGACATTGACTAGTGAAATAAACACTATCTGTGATAGTTAAAAAATCCTGAAACTCTGTAGAGGGCTGACAACCTAACAAAATAGGGCCTCCATCATTCAGAAAGGCCAGAGAAACTAGTTTTGCATTTTCAGAAGAGAGGAGATTAAGCGACCTCGTTAAAAAAAAAAAAACAATTCTGAGGGGATTACAGAGGAGAAAGCACTGTATATAAAACTGTTAACTGAATAAATCAGACTCAAATGAAAAAATAATATCGAGAAGCCCCAGATGGATGCAAATGTAATCTCAAAGGAAGAAATCGACATCTAAACATCAGTCTGGTTTCCAGGACATTGGTGATTCTCAATGAGCTCTGAAGGGGGTCTTCCACAGTTCTCTTAGGAATCGCTAGCCTCTCGGTCACGTGAAATTACTTACAATCACTGGGACTGCTGAGCAGGAAGGATCTTAAGTTCTCCTTTTTTGCACACTTCATGGGAGGATTTTTTGCCTGTCTGGATTTTCATGGCCAACCAAGTCAGCTAAGGGGAATTTCCTCCCACTCAACTCTATGCCTACTGTGTTCTGATGACCCACCTTCCACCCTGTATGACAGATCACGAGGCATCTCTGTCCACAGCAGTGTGGACTTAGTGTGTCGGGAAGTGGAGGGGAGAAACTGTTCTTGGAACCAGCATGCACTCCTGTTTTCCTGCTGGCTAATTCCGCTGCATTAGGATAAGACTCAGTAGGGAAGAGCCAGCCACAGTAAACTTTTTTATTAATTTCAGTCCAAATACTCTAGCAATGGTAACAATAAGTAGCATCCCTATATGTTTGCTTTGTGCCAGACAGTGTTCCAAGTGCCCTTCTACATGTTTTAGGTCATCAACCCTCTCATCAACTCTAGGAGGTAGGTACTATTTTCATTCCCACTTTGGAGATGGGCAAACTGAGGCACTGAGAGTTTAAGTGATTTTCCCCAAATCACACAGCTGTCAAGTAATAGAGTTTGGAACACAGGTAGATCCAGCTTCTGTGGGGTCTGAAATGATACAAATTGGGGGGCTCTCTTTAAGAAAAAGAACCCCAAATTATAAATATGAAATTATGTACAAATTGAGTCATTATTTAGAATGACAAGAAATCACAATATAGTTTTTAAGCTGATAAACACCACAAACATCAGAAAAAAACTGCAGAACATTTTTTATTATTAAGTGCCTGACATGTCTCTAATAAACACTTTTTTTCTATAATTTTTGGGCTACATTTACTTTGCCTCCTTATAAGACAATGGTTTTATAATATTTTGTATAGAGAGACTAGACAGATAATTCAGTCTTTTTTCAATGTGATTGTTTAATATGGTTTTCATTATTGATAATCTGGAAAGTTTCATTTGGCTTCAAAATTTGTTATTAGTAATGTTATGCAAATTTGGGACATTACTGCCAAATTTGGGAAGACTTTATGGTGTAATAAGCTAGGCTTAAATACTCTGTGAAAAGATGTTAAAAAAATTAAAACAAAAAAATAAAAAATAAACAAAAAATTAAAATTAATTAATTTTAAAAAACCTCTGTGAATTGGTGACATTCATTAGCCACTTTGTTGGGATGGCATCCTAGAATATTATGAGTTTGGTAACAGCTTCATCAATATCAGTATTTCATGTCACGTAAGCCCTGAAGCTTTTCCTGGTACGTTCATATGATTCTGTGGTAACTGGGATGCATGTGACTTCACACACTGATGAGCTCAATTGTGCAGTACTGCTCTAGGTTCATGCCTTGAGGATACAAGAATTCTGATAAATTCCTCAAAAAGAAATAATCATCAAAAGAGAAAATTAGGGCACGTTTACAACTGTATAAGTTCCATCATCAAATATATTGCTGACGAGAGAAAACTCCCATTTGGAATGGGCATTTTACAACATATCTGACGACAGGAAGAACTTTCCAGAGACGGGCTTCAGTTTCCATACGTTTCAAACCTTATTTCCGCTCCACTACCTATTTTCCTCTGGTGTGGGGCTCCGTAGTACAAATTCATATCTTCCTATCATCTCTGACCCTGTACTCTGACGTTCACTAGATGAGCCAGTGGGTGGCAGAAACTTCTCCTCCGGACGGCTAGCATGAAACAATCACAGATGGCAATGATTTCACACCTCACAAATATATCCAATTAAATGGAAACTAAATGCATCCCCAGGTGAAATTCTCCTTAGCTAAATCCTCAAAGTGCCTACAGCCACTCCAATGCCACCCTACACGAGGAAAAGTGTGAGGGAGAGAAGTTGGGAGTGGAAAGAGACAAAGGTCCTAAATGATTTGCAACATATGACCATAGAAATCCATGGTCGCTTTGTAAGATCCTAGAAGGGGCCTGTGCAAGTGAGGGGCCCTGATGCTTAAGCTTCACCAGTTTCACAGTAAATATGTCAATGGCGCCATCAGCGACCCAGACAGGTGGCACGAGAGACCCCTTTCTTAACTACTGTTAATACACGACGCTGACAGGTGTGAAGCCAAATGCTTCCTATAGCTATCATTTGTGGGTGTAATGTGGTACCTTATAAGCACTTGTTAAGGGGAATCATAAAGTTTAAAATGGAAGAAGATAGTTTTAGAATTTCCATATTCTATATTATTATGATTCCCAATTTGAGAACATGACGAAAGTCATGAGTATCGATCTTGTAATCTCTGAAGTATATTATCAGAGAGGTTTTTTTTCAAAAATGTCACCTATTTTTTAAATGTAACCACTAAAATACTCTTCTTTCATCATTATCCTGAGATAAGAATTAGAATACCAAGTCTAAGCCATATCCACACTGGGACAGTTCTGATCTCTTTTTTACGCCCATACTGTTTAACTGATGCCTTCCCCAGCTGTGTGTATTTCATTTTCAATTTCTCATCTCCAGCACCCCTAAGCCCAGAGCAACCGTGGTGGTTTTTATTAGGGGTGTGCTGAATACTATACGTGGAACTTTTGTCTGAACAAACAAAGCATGTCTTCGTGATTATTAATGATCTTGTTTCCCAATGTGCTAAAGAATTAGAATTAAAACAAACAGCCAGTCTTTTGTAGCTTAAAGGAATAAGGATTTCCCCTAGGCCAAATTTCCATTTGAATTGCCTGAAAGTATAGGAAAATCAATGTAGCTCAATAAACGACTCTGTGTTTGAGACATAACTAGAAGAAAAATATCACAATAGACTCCACCTGTCTTTCATCACTGTGGTTTTAAAACCGCCATCCCAAACATATTAACCTCTTGTTAAGCCATAGTCAGTGTGAGACTAGGTCACACTTTATAACAATGAAATGGAAATTACATTAACTCCTTAAAGCAAATTCCTTGGATAGCCATTTTGTTTTACCGTTTAAAAAAAAAAAAAATTTCAGCACCCAAAACGTTGTCTGGGTTACAGTTTGACTCACTTATACCCAACAACAAAATAAAAACTCTAGTGAACACTGCTAGGCACTTTATAAGTGATTTACATTCTAGCATTTCATTTGATCCTAACAAGTCTGAGGTACATAATATTTATCTATGAGAAAACATACTCAGAGAGGTTAAGTGATTCGCACAGGGTCATACACCAAGTAAATGATGTAGCAAAGATTCAAACTCCAAAAGCTCTTAAACCTGAGATACTCTGCAGATGCAAAGAAGTGAAAAAACACTCCTCTCCTAAAACATTCCTCTAACTAACAGAAAGGAAAAAAACCCAAAAAACAACGCCTCCCAATTCACACCTACATAATTATGCTATTGCGGTAATACTTATTGGAACGGAGACTCGAAAATTCCTTTGGGATCTTGTTCCACCATTTAAATATGTTTCCAACCTAAGCAACTTTTAAACAATGTAAGCCCAGTTTCTCCATTTGTGTCTGTGGGGCAATGGGAAATGCAGATCAGCCTCTAGAAGGGGATTCGCCATCCACAGAGATCTGAGCCTTCCTCACCTTTGTAACAACCCCCGCGTAGACAACAAGCAGCTGTTACCCAATCTCCCTCTTCCCCACCCTTTGGGTCACAGTCTCATCTACGGCCTCCCCTGCTCTCCAATACAAATAGATGCTTGTAGGGGCAACTTTTCTCCAGCAATTGCTAAAAAGAGTATTTCCTGGAGAAGGTACAGGTCAATACTACTCAAAATTTGGTACTTAGGATTTATCATTGCCCAGGATATTTAGTTAGCGTTGCACCTTTACGGATTCTGCCTCCAAACATGTGCTCAGTAGAGGCTGGCGTGATATTTATGTTGCTTCTGTGTCCCATTAATTCCAACCACAGGCCAATCAGATAACTGGCCCCTCTCTTCCTAAGCAAGAAGAAAAGGGAGAGCCAAACCAACTGAGTTGCCTTTGCGTGTTTACAGGTTCCGGTTCCAGTTAAATACATTACAAATGGTGAGCTTACTGAATTAGGCCAAGTATCTCCCAGTTCAGAGATCGGACCTTGAACCACCACAGCTCTCACAGTACAGAACTGTTTAAGCTTTTCCATACAGAAATGCCACAATAACATTCTAATTATGTCAACTATTATTTAGAAACCACTTACTTATATTTAATATTTTTAAACTAGCTTCTGTATCCTCTCAATGTTCTTACGTCTTTCCGATCTTATGAGAAACAGAGAGGAGAACGAGTGTGATAATCATTTGGCCAATTACGAATGTCCGCTTACAAAGGGTGACATTATGCTCCTTGAGCATCTATGCCAGTGCTACTAGGATTAAATCATGTCGGTAATCACTGCTGGTGCTTGTTTCATGTGGTTCAATCATGTAACTTCTCTTTATTAATGAAAGGGTCCAACAATCGTAAGTGGGTTTTGGGGAGGAAGGGAGAAATATTCATTTTAATCATAGTATTGCTACAAGTGGATTTCCCTTTGTTTCATTTTTTTTATCTGCATACATCACTAGTCAAAGTCTAACTCAAGAAGAAAGGACTTGGGACAACAAACCTGAGGACGAATATGCCGAATTCGCTGAATACATGATTCATAAGGAGAGGAAAGTACAAACACACTAATAAAAATAGCAGGATGGAATCCCTTCAGGTAGTTGGGTGCTCAGTGAATACTCTAAACTCATAACCTATTTTACTCTCAAAATACCTATGGTTTTATGAAAGCATGAAAACTTTATGAAGACAGTAAGATGACTAATGAAGAATATTCTTTGCTTTCTATTGGGAACTTTTGTTTGCTTCTGTTTAATTTCTCCTCCATCTCTCTTCCAATTAACCTCCCTGTTTGTATTCAATGAGACGGCACATAATATGGAGAAAGGACAAAAAATCTTGCTGATTTACGAGCATCCTTTCATAAAGTGAAAGCTCCTTCCAGCCAGATGCCTAACTGTTGAAATTGAGACGAAATGAACAGAACAGGAGCTCTCCCGAATGAGAAAATATACTGTAGTTTCCTGCGCCGTTTAATCAGTGGCTCACAAAGGCCTCCTTTTAAAGGACCCCTGAGACTTCACTGTGGACATACACACAGGTAGGAAGTAGACAGGGAAAGGCAACTGGATCTTCGTGTGCAAAAACTTGGAATAACTACTTCTGAGAGTACAAAAGAGCAAAACAATGATTTAAAGGTTCTCTACATCTTTTAAACGGTTCACTTCGAAGATTTATTTTTAAATGCCACAGGTCCTTTACTTCCACGCTGTTACTCATACAGAGTATAAAAGCAACAAAATAAAACGAAACGATAGAAAACGGAATTATTAACAACCACAGGAAGACACGTTAAATTATAACAAAAGGACCTGCGCCTAGCAAAAATCCCGTTTGTTCCCAGACAACTGGAAAGTTGTCCAAGAACAGCTCCTCCATGGGAAATTAACCATGTAATATTACCAAGGTCAATGAGGACACCCAGAGAATGATTTGTTTGGTGACTGCTGGTTGGCAAGTTAAATCTGCTCGTGGATAACTTTATAGTACACCTCCTCGTTTTCCAAGCTATATATACAAGTGTGGGTTGTACTTCCCAGGCTACAAATAGTCAAATATACAACATTTTCCCTCTAGCTAGAATCAGTTCACTTAGGACGAGGGGGGTGCTGGGGTCACGAACAACGACGGTGTATGTGTGGAGGCATGCTGCTCCTGCCCCGCCTCCCGTGCGCGTGCACTCTGGGATTGCAGCGTGATGCTGTTTGGTCACAAGGATATGACATCGCCCTCTGCACGTCCGCAGAAAATACGCAAATCGTGACTGTCAACCATTTTCCGCCTTACCGTAGCAGCTCCCAAGCGCGGCTCACGTGAACAACAGGCAGCCACTGCCCTGCGGAGCCTCCCTTAAAGAGCAGAGGAGGGGAAGCCACATCCGGGCCAGCTGCTGGGGATGAGCACTTTGCAGTTTACCCCGGTAGGACTACAAGCTCCCCAGTTGCTGGCAGTAGCTCCCCTTCAACAGGTGACACCGTAGGTATGATTCGCAGGTAAGAGTTAACATAAAGGCCTGATCTTCAGACGTCTGCAGGGCTGGCCCTTGGCCAGCATCTGGAAAGGTGGATGTTCCCTACACTGATGAGGTTATTTTGCGCACCTGCAGCACTAAACATCTGCTCCTCTTTGGAGAGCCTGGAATTCTGATGGCTGCGGCTGACACAGGCTACCTCGCTGAGCCAGCCCCAATAAAAACCTTTTAACTCTCAACCTCAAACGGGCGGAAACACTGCACATATGTTGCTGCATTTCCCTGCTGGAGAAAGGGGCATGGTTCTTGTGACCTCTCCTGGTGGGAGACAAGGAGCCTGGAAAACCTGGACGTGGATTCCTGCAGACACCACCTGATGAGTCTTTCCCCTTTCTGGAAACGTCTATAGCCCTGAGCACAACTGTGCCGAGAGGGCCCTTCCAGCGGATCACCACATGTCGGTGAGGGTGGCGGGGGGGTGATAGTGGGACCCCTGAAACAGATGATTTGAAAAGAGCCTTCCTGGAAATTCTGCAGAGATGCCATTTGTGACAGCTTATAAAATGTAAGTGATTTCAATTTTCCTGTGAAAAAAAATCTTGGCTAACAAATGCGTTTTTTTTTTTTTTAAAAAGTGAAGTACATAAACTTAGAGATGCATTGGAAGAAGAAATCCTTGACTATATCAAGACTCCACCAACAGCTCTGTCAAATTTTACCCTACAGACATAAATGTGGAGAAAAATCATTCGGAAAATGATGAGATTTTTGTAGGGCTGTGCCATTTCTAGTTAATACTGTACATTTTCACTGAAGTGAGGGAGCACTGTATTTTACTTTTGTTGTATTTTCTTTAAATAGACGTTTTCATTTCAGTGACTCAAACGGTGAAAGCAAAGGCACTGAAGACCTTGAAAATATGGAACTAGTATGTATGTTCCGGGTGCTTTTGTATCCAGGCGAAATACCATTTATATACTAAGATTTTGATCTTAAACACCTATTTGTCTTATTTAACCAACAGATGTGCTAGAACATCACCGTATTTTAAGAAGTGTTAGGCATATAAAACTGTTGTGGAAAAACTAGATTGGTGTATTTGATTCTACTTTCTTCCTCATGGTGCTACAGGATAAAGTCATGAAGACTCCAACCTCCTTTCAGAGACTCAAACAGATGGACAGGTGCTAAGATGTGTGATTCTGGAATCTACAGGAGCCCCAAAGGCTACATACTGGGAATCTCTTTCTTAAAGTAAACAATACTGCCCTTACACGGTGAAACTAGCCTTATGCGAGTCGGTCTCGGCGGCCGTCCCCCAGCACCATGCACAGAACCTTCTTACACTCGAGACAGCGGCTCTAAAAAGAACTGGGCTGCTGTTGGGACCTGAGACCCTTCTGTAGCGGCCACTCCTTCTGAACACAGGACAGGAAAGGCTAACGCGTGGCGGGGGGAGGAGCTTTCCCGAGGTGAGAAGCAGGCCCGCGGGGGCGGGGCGGGGCGGGGCGCCCTGGGGGCGGGGCGGGGCGGGGCGCCCTGGGGCGGGGCGGGGCGCGGCCGGCCTACCGATGGTGCAGTGCTCGCCGTTCCAGCCCTGGCTGCATTCACACTTGCCGTCCCTGCAGGTGCCGTGCTCGGCGCAGCGCGGGTGGCAGGCTCTCTGACTGCACGCTGGGCCCGTCCAGCCTTCTTCACAGCGGCAAGCGCCCCCCATGCAGACGCCGTGCAAGCCGCAGTCCGCGGAACAGATCTCTGGGGGGAGAAAGAGAGGAAGCCGGGCAGGAGAGGAGAGCAGCGGCGAGTGAGACGGGGAGCGAGGGAGAAGCGCTTCGTCTCAAACTCAGCGCGTCAACAAGGTGAAGAACAAAGTCGCTGAGCATACGTACGAAAGCATTTACCTACTAAGTAGACGGCAGCATCGAGGGCTAGAAGCGACAGACGTAGTTTGCTTTCTTTGTTCCATTTTATATGCTGCCACGATTGGGCGTAAAATGCACATGGTAGTTATGTTATAAACAATTTTCTGTATTATATATGTGCTTACACACACACACGCTACTAACAAAACAGAACAAATGATTCATAAGGAGAGGAAACTATGTACGCACACATACCTGTTTGCAGGAGTATCTTTCGACAGCCAGGAACACAGGCACACATACATCAAATTGATATAAAATTTACGAAATATTTAAGTGTCTGTGTATGTCAGGTATCTAACAGGAGTTAGGTTTCACCCATAGAGCAAAAACTGAAAAGGGATTATTTTTAATCCTATGGTTTAATTTTTTTTAATATTCAGAAACTTCCACTGAAAAGAATCTTTTTTAAAAAAAGTGTAAAAAAAAAAAAAGAATCTACTTTAGTATGCACTTTAGCTTGCTCCTGACACAGAGACGTGCTGGTTAAATAAAAGAAGCTGTTGTTTTTCCTATTAAGTAGATTTGTACTGTTGACGGATAAAAGTTGTTAAGCAAAACCATAGTAGAAAACCGGTTTAATAATATATAGAACTGCCGGCTCTGGCATTTGCAAAGCAAGGATTTTCAATTACTAGAATTACTGAAAAGGGCACAAGTGACCAAAAGACTTTAAGAACGGTAACAACAGTTTAGGTTGTTAAAATAGAATTCAGGCGTCTGAAATAATTTTTTTCTTAAAAAACTTTCTTAGAAGCTTTATTTGACTAGAACCAATTGAGAGAGACAGACAGACAGAACTTTGAGGGTTATTTTATTTTTCACTCTTCACATATAAAGTTAAATAACATGAGCTTTTTTCTTAAGATTGGAAGACTACTGTTTAGTTTTGGTTTTCTTTCAACAGTAAAAACCTGAGATCGTTTCTGACAGACAGAAAACGACTACAGCTGAATTTTAAAAATAAGAAATAATCACTGTTTATGTAGTCACATGATCACATGTCCCCGTTCATTGACCAAATAAAACGTTTCTCAGACACTGGAATTCACAGGGCTGAAGACTTTTAGACACCACATCGAGGCTCAGTGAGAGTTGTAAACAAGAGCCAGGACTATGAACTGGAGGAGAGTGGTATGTGGTTTTTTTCATGCCACATTTTCTATCTCCTTTGAATTAAATTTTTGATTAAAAGATCCAAGATGGTTTGATTAACTTCAGAGGAACAGAACGTCACCTCAGCTCAGAAGAGCGAGGTTTCTTTCTGAGGTTCCCTTTTTTATTCAATCGAATCAATTTTTCATTAGGGTGAAGGTGTTTAGCAGCGATTAGCACACTCGCTTTGAGCAAGGTGCGTCAATCTTTGTAATGAATTTATTAATTAGAGTTAATTTAATTGAAGTGGAATTGAAGGGCTAATTAATGGACAAACTGCTGCTGAAGAGAGAGGAAACCTCTGTTGCTTTCAAACCTATAAACTTTCTGATGGAAATAATTCATTTCTTCTCTTTCAGCAGCTTAACCAAATGTTTCTTCAGGTGTAAAATCTTCTCTCCTATTGAATTTAGATCTCTGAAGGTCATTTCCACAACAACAAAAGAGGCAGCTGGTAAAGTGTTTTGCTTTAGGATTCAATAGGTTAGAAATTCCAAATTCTATTGCAAGTAAACTTTTAAGTCACAAATGGAAATTAACAACGGAGTTTTTGTAAACTTTCAATGAGAATGTGCAGACAAACTGGAGGCACGTGAACCCAGATGTTTTCACAGGATGACTATATGCGTATTTGAGATCTTTACTAATAATTCTAAGTAAGTTTTCTGTCTTTTGGCAGCTAATAGCAAAGTTTAATGAAGTTTTTTCCTGTGCTTAATTACTTTCTCCCAAAGAAGCATACTGTGTTCATTATTCAACTCTCTATATTGAGAGTTTAACATGTGTTAAGTGTGTATTTTGCATTAGGGATTTAAAGATGAATAGGATGAAGACCTTCACTCATTATGTCTAAGTGGTCATTTTGTATACAGGTAAAATTAGATTTTCAGCTAGCAAAATAATTACATCAGTATGAAAAAATCAGTCTAAATATGTAAAAGTGATAAGTAATTTTGGCAACCAATTTAATCTTTTAATTAACATTTATATCCTTTTTTTTTGCTATTTATAGCAATACCATTTTATGAAGAAGACCAAATTAACTTTTGAGCTATTTAATATCAATTACAAACCATCCTTTATAAAATAATTCTGGTAATGTATTAAGTAACTTTATACAGAACAAAAAAAAGGGGCTATTTCATTATTCCTTGCCTACTTGGATAACTGTGGGAAACAAACTAGAATGACAATATTTCAAACAAGTATTGTTTTATAGCTAGTATTATTATGCCTGTTTCACTGATGGAGGCGTAAGAGGCCCGAATCAAGTAACTGTATACAAGTAATATCTATAAACTTTAATTGGAGTTTTACATCTTTAATATAGAAGCTGGAAATGTAAATAAAAACTCAAAAGAAAGAGCTAAATGCCTATTTTGCTCTTGTAATTATATTTTTTAAGTGGAGGACAAAATGAGTTACTGTGTAATTTATTTACTTATTTATTTTTGGCTGCATTGGGTCTTCGTTGCTACGCGCGGGCTTTCTCTAGTTGCGGTGAGCAGGGGCTACTCTTCGTTGGGGTGCGCGGGCTTCTCATCGCGGTGGCTTCTCTTGTTGCGGAGCACAGGCTCTAGGCACATGGGCTTCAGTAGTTGTGGCACACGGGCTCAGTAGTTGTGGCTCACGGGCTCTAGAGCACAGGCTGAGTAGTTGTGGTGTACCGGCTTAGTTGCTCCGTGGCATGTGGGATCTTCCTGGACCAGGGCTCGAACCCGTGTCCCCTGCATTGGCAGGCTGATTCTTAACCACTGTGCCACCAGGGAAGTCCCCATGTGTTATTTGAAACAATGCCATGTGCCCATGCTTGATAAACCTTGGTTGGTGATGATTTCTTAAAACTCTTCAGTGAGATACTCAAGGCCCTCTATAGTGCTGGCCCCAATGTGGGTTTTTACTTATGTATCCTATACTCCTTGCCAACTCTAACAGTCACGCATTCGCATTTTCTAACCACAGTCTCTGGCTTTCCAAGCTCTCTGAATCAACTCACATTTCTGTGAAGCAATAATAAGCAACTGTAAACCCTGGTTGCCTCCAACAATGTATGGCCACAGATGAGGGAAGCAGAGGAAAAGGAGGGGCGGAAGAAAGAGAAAAGGGGAAGGGAGGAGAGGGGACGAGAGAGGGGAAGAAAAGAAAGGAGGAAAAAGAAACGTGAGGGGGGGAGCAGGAGGAAAACTCATAAACTGTTTCTCTAACTAGGATATCTACTTATGGGGTCGGCAGAAGTTTTCCATCAATACCACAAATTAGCCTATATAAGACTTTCTTTAGCTTGGGCTTCCGAGATTCAATGTGTAATAGGCGAAGAGCGGCCCATGAATCTTTCATGCCGATATTGACGCATAGGGCAGCAAACCTGTTACCCAAGTTCCTCAAAATGCCAAGAAAGAGTGATTTGTAAAAACCATGAGTCTTTTTTTCCTCCCTTAAAATAAGCATGTTAATTAGCTACTAGCAAGATTTCATTTAGGCTTATGCCATTAGGTTAATAGATTATATTTTCATTTCATAAATTTCACATTTGGGGAACTATATCCAATCAATACTTTTATGTGGAAGTGCCTCTGAATTGATGAGGAATTAAGTATGATGACCTAAAATTAGCCTGTGGAATTCGACCACCATAACTATTACCAATGCCACCACCAGTCCTTCTTAATGGCTAACACTTACGGAGTACTTACTACGCGTAAAGCCCTATCGTAAGTGCTTTTCATATACTAAGTCATTTACCCCTTACAATAATTGTATATAAGGTGGCACTATTATTATTCCCATTTTACAGATAGACGGAGGCACAGAAGTTACATAACTTGTCCAACATCACACAGCTAGGAAATAGCCAGTCCTAGATCTGAACCCAGGCAGGTCAGCTGCAGAATCCCTGTTTCTTAACCACTTACTGTTAAACAGCAGGTGTTCAGAGGGCAATAGGTGTGGGCAGGGTTAAGAGTAGACAAGGATTGTGTGAATCCAAGGCTTCTGCACGATATTTTTATGTACCTGACACTGCTCATAAAATCTGTCCTTCGCCCCCCCTTCTGTTTATCCTCCTCCGCCTTTTCTTTTCCTCCTCCTTCTTCTCTTGTCCTCATTTTTCCTTCTCTTCTTTTCCTGCCTTTTAATTTATTTTTGCTCAGTTGGTCCAAACAGAAGTCGTCACCGTCTCTCCCTCTCACTCGCCTCCCACTGCCGCGCCTACGTTCTGCCGACTCGGTGATTCTCACGTCTTCCCAACTTTCTCGCCTCTTTCAGAGACATGAACACCAACCCCAATCCCCCTTGCCTCAGACTTTCAGCTCTTCTCACCCTATTTTATGTTCCGTTTTTTCAGCAAGTCCTGTTTTGCCTTTAAACGTCCCTCAGTTTATCCTTTTCATTTCCACTAACTCCAAGGGACTGTGCTCTCGTCCCTTCGCCCTTCTGGGAAAGCCCGCCACGGTGCCTTCTGGGAGAGCCCTCCACGGTGCCTTCTGGGAGAGCCCGCCACGGTGCCTTCTGGGAAAGCCCGCCACGGTGCCTTCTGGGAAAGCCCGCCACGGTGTCTTCTAGTGCTCAGGTTTCACTGTTCTCTCTGACGTCTGATCCACGGGGTAGTTCTGGACCACTGTTCTCGTCATATCAGGGGCATCATTATTGTTAGTGAATTCTCCATTGTCTAATGTGTCCCTCATCATTGGGCCCAACTCAGTTTTTACCTCCAAATACTCTGTCGTCACTGTCCCCTGTATGTAGTGAGATTCTCACAGTCGTGTCTTTGTTAATGGTAGCAGCAGCAGCAGTAGTAGTAAAGGTGATGGCAGCTGTATTTAGAATTTATTATGGGCTAAGCTTTGTACTAAGTATTTACCTCACATGCATCAATTCAAGCAATTCCCACAGCAGCATCTCTGGAAAGAATGTCTTATGATTAAATCCATTTTATAGGTGAGCAAACTGAAGCATACAGTAATTTCCCTAGGGAATACAGGTATCAAGTAGTACAGACTGAATATGAACCCAAACATCGGATTTCAGAATCCACGCTCTTAAGTACTTTCTAATACTGTTCCCCTAGTCAAAAAATATTCCCTGAACCTCCACACTAACTACAATCTTTAAAAGAAGGCAAGAAATGTTAAAAATCTCCTTGACAACTTTCAATAGGCATCAAGGCGGGATCTAAATCCTGACTGAATTCAGCATATTAGTCCAGGTAACTCAATAGAATATTATACTGGAACACACTGGTTTCTAAGTATGTCATGTGTGTTTATCTCATCTCCCCAATTAAACTGTAATCTTCTAGACTAGAACAGTATCTTTTCAAACTGTATGACTAACGCGTGGCTCATGGAATTAATTCATGGGTTGCAACCGGCATTAAAAAAAGTAGAATGGACTTGGGAGAAAGTATCAGTGTTTATCACTTTGTAAACCTTTTGTTTCAGTGATGTGAGTATATGCACATATATGTATATGAGGTCACAATGTAAAAACGTATTTAAGACCACACGTTATTTAGGTCATGGTCAAAAACTTGAAAGCCAGTATTCTACAGGGCAGGGATGACTGACACTCTTTTATCCCTGCAGTGTCTGTCACAAAGCCATGCACAGAGCTGGCGCTCAAAAACAACGTGACTGATTGGATAAAATTACTACCTGTCATTTCTATTATAATCATAGAGTTACAATTAAAAACTCAGTGTTGAACCATTATGTACACCATAATATCTATATATGTTTACTCTTTATTGTGATAATATTAAGTCTTCTGTTGTCACATAATTTTTTAATTGAAGCCTCTCTGTTTACGAGATAATGTGCTTAAATCTCCAAGCTGTACACAGGCCTTCAGAGTTAAGAAGAGAGAGAGCTTTACACAAGTGAAAGATTCTTCTTTACATTAATACTAAAAGAGAAATTTAATGACAAATTGACTAAGCCTGTTTCTTTCCATATTATAAGATAACAAATTTCATTACTTTTAATATTTATTTCTATAAATGCTCACTTTAATAAAATCTATATTAAGTATAATAAGTGTGTTTTAAAAATTAAAATGTTGTAACCTGTAGCTAAACAATATTAAGCGCTCAATCGTATGGCATGTATGAACCTCACCATTTGAGCAGTCTGGGCCAGTCCAATTAGGGTCACAAGTGCAGGAGCCACTTTCTTGAAGATATGTTCCATGACCAGAGCACTGGTCTGGACACATGGTCTTGAGTATTTCACAATTGTTACCACCCCATCCTGGATTGCAGTGACATTCCCCATGGATACACACACCATGATTAGAACATCCAGGGTCTAGACAATCAGCTAGTGGAGAGAAAAGAGAACAAATTTATGGTCAAATCTAGAAGATATACACAAGTACATATGGAACAAAGAATTACACCTCAATCTAAGTTACCTGAACACTTTGGATACTCAAATGTTTACCCACTGTTTATTTGCAAGAACTTGTTTCTGAAAAATGCAGAGAATGTATACAATAAAGCATCAAGAATCATGCCATTTAGGTAACTGAGACTCTTGCAAGGATTTATAATTCTAGTGAATTACACACTTCTGCTCTTGATTGCTTTCCATTCTGCCCAATCAGAGAGTAATAAGTATTGGCTTCTCTATAACAAAATCTGAATCAGCTGACCTAATCCATAACCGCTGACTACTGACAGCTGTATGGGACCCTCAAATGTTTGAGAAATAAACGAGTTGCAGACTCTCCATCTCTCTTAATTCACTTTAATGTGCTTTAGGTGACGAGATTTAATTTAGCAATTTGACTCAATAAAACTTTACACTTGTAGGGTCAATGGCCTGAAAATTTAATTCCAGAGACTTAATTGTGTCACTTTGTGTGTGCAGATCGATAAAATCCATTTGACTGAAGAATGGAAATGGTGCTTTTCTGCTTTTTGAAAAAACAGTTCAACTGCACTTTACAGTATAGCATCTTGACTATCAACATTATATACAGTTACGGCACAAACCCATGATGTGTTTTTCTCCATCAGTATACTATGTTCAATACTCTGTCTTTCTAGAGAGGCCAAAATGCTAGATTTAGAAGCTGGCATCAAGGTGAAAAACTGCAAAAAAAAAAAAAAAAAAAAAGAATTCAACGGTTCACCGTTGGTTCTAAGACAAAAATGTTTGTGTACTTTCTCAGAGTAAAAGAAAAAAAAATATTCACACAATTGAGAGAGAGCTAAAGGACTCCTCGGTATTTTTTTTATTAGGTAAAATGTTCATGAAGCAATGCAAAATCAAAATTCCTTTCAGAAGGAGGCATATAAAAAGATTCATCTGCCAAACTAAGGGTTAGACATATAAGCTGTTTCTTTATGAAGCTATAACGACAAACCTCTGCAAGGTTTGACATGTTTACCTTCTTCACAGTTCTCTCCTTTGTATCCAGAGTTGCAAACACAAGAGCCCACGATACAAATCCCACGACCCCCGCACTGCGGGTCGATACACTGCGTATTTGGTACATCACACTCGGTGCCCTTCCAGCCACTGAAACAGAGGCAGCGGCCCTTGGAGTACTGGCCGTTGCCACTACACAGCACTGGACAGGCTGCTGTGAAATAAAACACGACAGAGGAATTAGGAATTAACAGCCACGTTTCCCATCGAGAGTCTCCAAGAACAGGCACATCGTTGGAACAAGCGATCTGCCATTTCTCCCCTCTTTTCTTTCCTGTCTTGAGAGCTTTCTGAATTGCTCGTGTTTCTACAGCTTATTTATATTGGCTTAAGAAAAGAATCTAACTCGCATACCTCTTGAACAATCCGGACCTAGAAATCCTGGAAAACAATGGCAAGTTCCAGAAACACACTCTCCATTTCCATGGCAATTTCGGGGGCATTCCACCACAGACTCTGAAGAAAAGAAAAAGAAGCAATCCTTGCTGTGCAGCCTGCCTCTCGTGCAGGGTAAACTGTGTCACTTCGATCATTTTAGCTACATCTTGAAGGAAGCATGGGTGGCTTGCTCCATAACCCCCCAAAAGTATTCATTCATACCGGATTATTCGAACAGTAAAGCAAAACACCGACATTTCAAATGCAGACGTTTTAAAGCGTTTTCGCAATGCACTGTCCTCCCCCAAGCTACTTCCAAGTGATACTGTCTTCCGGTGCTTCACGGTTTGTCACACAGTCATAAACAAACAATTAAAAAAATATTTCTCACTTTTACCTCAGGCTCTAGCATCCTAGGGATCACTCAAATTGGTGAAGACAGTTGCATTTCTATGCAACAGTGTTGAGGCCGGAAGCCCGGAAGTGACGCTTTGAAGACAGTTCTTACCTATCACAATGGTATTGAAGGACACCTGCTCTGCACTTTTCCCATCATTATAAAAAGCCAGATGCCAGATTCCAGAATCCAAGTACTGGATAAAGCCGGCCTCGTGGAGACTGACGGACCTCGCCTGTCGCCCAGCTCTTTCGGACTCAAGCAGGTTCCGTTGCTCTCGTGCAATCAGCCTGCTGCCATCCAGCAGTTCCACAAAGTCGTACTGAGAATGGGGAAAAGGAGAACTGTTGAGTAGTCGGAAAGAGTACGGTTGTGGCTGCTCCTCTCTTTCCTTTCCAAACTTTTCTCCTTTGCTCTAATAAACACAGTGGTAGAAAAAAGTTCCTGATTGACAGGTCTTCTAGGCATCGCGCTTACAGGGGTGATGGAGATTACCCACTGCACACCAAATACCACTGGTGTATTGAAACATCACAGACCATTTCTTCCCTTGATGCGCAATACGGTTTCCAAACGTATTTAATTCTTCTGACTGATAAAAAGTTTGTGAGTTTACAGAACAGACTTGTGGTTGCCTAGAGGCGGAGGGGGGTTGGGGCAGGGATAGATTGGGAGTTTGGGATGAGCAGATGCAAACTATTATATATAGGATGGATAAACAACAAGGTCCTGCTGTATAGCTATATTCGGTATCCTGTAATAAACCATAATGTAAAAGAATATATATGTATAACTTTGATGTACAGCGGAAATTAACACAACATTGTCAATCAACTATACTTCAATAAAATTATGAAAAATTTTTTTTTAAGTTTGTGAGTTTAGGCAGTTTGGGGATACAACCATAAACCTGTACTATTCCAAACCCAGCAGCTCTATTTTAGTTAGACCATTAGATGATCCCTTAAGATCTTCTCCTATTTAATACTCAAGTAGTAACCACTGCTACTGAATAATTACTTTGTGCCAGGATTATTTTTAATCCTCCTATAGCAACACTTCTAGGAAGGCATTAATGTTTACACTTCAAAGATGAAGGAAACTGAAGCTTGAGCAGGGTCAGATATCCGGTCATTGGCGCAGGTGGTATGTGAACTCCAGTGCGCTTTGCTCCAAAGCTTGGGCTGTTCCCGTTACCCCAACTCCACCCCTCTCTGTGACCCTGATGTAACCATTCCGAGCATCATGGAGAAAGCCATGGATTTTTACTTAGTTACAGTTAGATCAAAAACATATTAACAAGATGCCTTTACATCTTTGATCAAAAGTCTAAAAAATTAAACAATGGAGGAATTTTGAAGGGATGGCCGGCCCAATTATGATCATGAAGTCAGTCATCATTAAACTTAATTTTTGTTTTAGCAAGATTAATCATGAACATTGGGTAGTTGGAAGAATGTAACCGGAGAATTTGAAGATAATTTTAAAAAATATGGGGACTTCCCTGGCGGCACAGTGGTTAAGAATCTGTCTGCCAATGCAGGGGACATGGGTTCGAGCCCTGGTCCAGGAAGATCCCAGATGCCGCAGAGCAACTAAGCCCGTGCGCCACAACTACTGAGCCTGCACTCTAGAGCCCATGAGCCACAACTACTGAGCCCGCAAACCACAACTACTGAGCCTGTGCGCCTAGAGCCCGTGCTCCACAAGAGAAGCCACCGCAATGAGAAGCCCGTGCACCGCAACGAAGAGTAGCCCCCGTTCGCCGCAACTGGAGAAAAGCCCGTGCACAGCAACGAAGACCCAACGCAGCCATAAATAAACAAATAAACAAGCACATAACTAAATAAACAGGAAAAAAATGGAATGTGACTGGTAACAGTGGGGTAAAATTTTGTAGCCAGAGATAATTCCGTGAATTTGGAAGACACTGTAAAGATTTTCCAACACAGTTTTAATAAACTTGTTAGACAACAGTTTCTTAAATAGTGTCTATAGGCTCTAACCCAGTTTCATTTTATTCCTGGGGTATGTATTTATGGTGAAAAGTACACTACAGCACTATAAATATAAATCATTAACGCTAAAGCACTACACATGTGAATCATCGATATTCTACTTTCTGATAGATTGCTTAAATGGAATTTCATCAGACATCTTTCCTAAGGAAAGGTTATTTATACTGAATCCCTTAATACAATCAAATTGAAAAAAATCAGTTGTTGGGATTCTAAGAATCACAGTTAAATACGCTGCCACTGTACACAGACCTCTTACTGTTACTATTGGACAGAATTTAGAATATCTAATTCAGCTTCCGACATACTAAATTTTAAATTTAAATATAAAAGCTTTTTTTGGTTATTGTTTGGTGTAGTCAAACTGCATTATAACATCATTCAGCTGTGAGAAATATAAAAAAAGCCACAACGTAATTAGCATTCAAACACGTTTTCATTTACAGCTTATGAGGATGAAAATAATGACTGGTATGGATATCTGAACTGCAAAATTTCACTGGGATTCTGTTCCGAAATTATCAGAGGAAATTAATTCAGCACATTTGAAAGGTGCCTCTGCCTCAAATAGGCCATTCATTTTCTCATCAGATTTAAATACTTGATTAGCATGGCAAAAAAGACAAGAAAAAGTTTCTTCTTACGGTCCCATTGCACATAAACACTTTTTTCTCCTAACAAGCCCTATTAATTGTCACCTTTATCATAGGGATCATTGTTTCTCATCACACTGTGAACAACAAAGTGAGGCTGGGCGGGGAGGAGCTGACGGTTGTTGAGTCTCTACCCAGTTTGAGGCCCTTCGGGGGGCATTTCACACACAACTTCAGGAGGGCACTCAAATACCTAAAGACACGTCCCCTATCTAACACCGAAGCTATCTCCACGAAAAGGAAACAAACTCTGTGGGGCAGAAATTTAATAACCTTTGTTCTCAGGGTGTAAATTAATCACTTACGGGCAAATCTGAGAGTTTTGCTCTCTAATACCTATTCATAAGATTCCTCTGGCTTTTTCTGCGCAGCAAGTCTTAGAATCTTATGCTGTTATTTTTTTTTTTTTTTTTTTTTTGCGGTACGCGGGCCTCTCACTGCTGCGGCCTCTCCCGTTGCAGAGCACAGGCTCTGGACGCGCAGGCCCAGCGGCCATGGCTCACGGGCCCAGCCGCTCCGCGGCACATGGGATCTTCCCGGACCGGGGCACGAACCCGCGTCCCCTGCATCGGCAGGCGGACTCCCAACCACTGCGCCACCAGGGAAGCCCTCTTATGCTGTTTTTAGGACAAAACTCAGTCTCACCACTTTGGAGGAGCAATCATGAGACACAGCTTATACCTGATAAAGGCATCTTGGTGGTTCGTTTCTGAACAGATTTTCCATATTCTTAACTCATTTCAGTTATCAAAATGATGAGAACGCAGAATCTATGGATACCTAACTGTGCTCTTAAATCAACTCTTTGGTGGTGGTAGATTCTTGCTGTAAATCATTGACATAGAGGAGGGAGTGATTTTAAAGATCACCTGTTGCAGCTCCTTCATTTTACAGATAGACACCGAGGCACAAGGAAGTTAGACTTGTGCAAGGTCACAAGGTCATAAAGTGGCAGGGGTGTGTGCTCAAGAACCCAGCTTTCCGACTCCCATTCTAAAATAGCCTTCATGCAGATGCACTTAAAGGATACAGGACAGTATTAACTGTAAAGCGTTAACTTGCTCCCTTAGGCTTCTAACTGTCCAGGAGAATGAACTGAGCATCAGGGAGAAGAAAGTCAGTCGATTCCTTGGTAACAATCATATGGACAGTTTTACAAAGGGTCACAAAGACTTTCAAAACTCAAGTGACTATTCTGTATGGTTGGCCAATTTTAATTATTTCTGGTTGATTTATTTAACGTTCCCCAGAAACAGAGAAATGTTCAATTTGGGCTGTTTTACAGCATATTTCATGTTTAAACATTGAACTCAGAAACAGCTGTCTGCTCTGCTGATCTTGAATAAACTGCAGGAAGGAACTCTAATAACTGTGGAGCTTAAGAAAATGCATAACCTACTTAAACACATATATTGTGGGAGAAAAGAAAAGTGGATATCACGTATATTGTGTTTAAATACCAGAAGAATTATAAGAAAACCTGAAACTACACCTTTTATTCCCTAGTCTTATATGGTATATATAACCTCCAATAAGTCAACCCTAAATATTTAAATAAACCTTAAGTGTCCAATGCATCAGAGAATGTTTTCTGAAATTAATTTTTGGAATTTTTAGGTTACAAGCTCGCTATTGTACCTAGTTTAGAGGTATGTTTCTTGAGTTATACAAAAATAATTTAATCATGTATGTGATTCCAGTGGAAAAAAATTTTTTTTTCCTATTTCACTGGACTACTGCTCTACTAAATGCAATCTATCTGCTATAACTGAAGTCAGAGAGGGCCACTTCCACTTAAGAAAATCCGGTTATTACATCTTAGTCAGTGTCACCTATAACATTAACTAGAGTCAAATGCAATTGTAATCTAAAATTTAAAATTGGACCCCAGTACACAATAAGAGGAATTTGACATGTAAACATTAAAGGAATTACTTTAACAATGTAGATATGAAAAACGTTAAATCAGAAAAATGAATACACCAAAGCATGACATTCAAAAAATTTACAGCTGTATAATTTATGTATGCATATGAAACTTTCCCTGATCCATGACGTTAGAGAGTTCAAATTTTCTTACTCATCTTTTTTTTAAAGATATTATTTTTATTAGTATAGGGATCAATTTTTCTTTATAATTTGTATTCCGAGGTTATAGAAAAAGCATTTCTCACAAAATTACATAATATAAAGCATACATGAAAATCCTCTGGTCCTCATTTGATAAATCCAATTAAAATCGGCATGAAATTCTATGAGTAAATAAACTGATTTTCAAGTATAACTTTAAGCTTATCTAACTGTCAATTTTAATTAACCATCTATTACATTTTTTGGAATTCCTGTTTTGGGGAAAAGTCCCGGCTCCAGTTTTGTGGTAGGTAATTTAAGTAATTTCTCTTAGACATAATGGGACCTCTTTAAACCACAATTTCCAATTTATACACCGCGAGCCAATATTAGACTATGAAAAATCTGTGGGATTATCGGTCTGTGACAGTTGTGAGGTGATTTTCATTAAAGCAAATTGACTTTAAAGTTCTTTGAATCTACGATATAGGGGCATTTGAATTGTTTTGGGATCATCCTTGGTGACCTATGAAAGCTCTTTTATCTCTGTATTTCAGTGTTCATCATATGTAGACTAGGAATCATGGCTTAAGTTGATAAAGTTTATATCATGATATTTCTGTTTATGTTCCCATAATTTCTTTACAAAGAGTAAATCTGACATAAAGCAAAAGGTATATAATGTATTTTCAACAGAATGAACACGTTTGAGATGAAAATGTCATGCATCTATTACACGAAAGGAGTATGATCTTTGGAAATGATCATAGAATCTTTCTAAAACACTTGGAAAATCTACGGTGTTTTACTACGTACTCAGATGATGTTCCATATTCATCAGGTTACTCACAAATTCTGTACATTTTGATCAATCAATAATGATTAAAGCAAGTCAGGAAGAAAATGCTGTTCTTCCTACTAATTCAAAAATCTCAAGATAAGTGTCACCTATATTCAAAATTCTTTTCACTGTAAAAGATCAACACAGAAGTGGTCAAACAGTTAAACAGCTGAACTTAAGAAACAGAATGACTTTAAAAATGTAAACTAGCAGTTTTTACTGGTAACAGAGCCTACCTGAGTATGGGAAGGTGGTAAGCCTTTTCGGCCATATACTCCAATCAGCGCATCTTTCTGAAGAGAGATATTGAATTTAAGAAACTGCGGCTGATCAATAAGGAGCTGTGATCTCCAGAAGATCCCAGGAGGAACCTCTTGAATTGCTCTTCGGCCAATATCAAGTTCTCCGGAATCTATGGTGTTATTTTCTTGTGTAAATCCACCCAATCTTCCTGAATGTAAGAGATCCATTGAAAAAGAACAAAAAATTAAAAAGAAACAAAGCCAAAAAACAGCTTTCTGACTTTCAAAAAATTCTTTTTATTTAAATGCTCAAAAATTTCATTTTCTTCTGATAAATGAAATGCTCTTATTTATTTCTAATTTTCCCTTTAAAAGGTTTTCCTTTGTTAGGTATTGTTCAACCAACACTGAGCACATCCTTTAAGATATTTAAGTCAACATCCCTTTACTTCCTCCCAAGTTATGCCTATTACTGCAACTGTTTTCACACCTACAGTATTTCTTGATGGCTTAAAACGTAATTATCTTACAAATTACGTGTGTTATTTCTTGGGAGAGATTAATCTAAGTCTGGTATTTACCAGTCATTCTAAACATACCACAACCCTGCAAAGTGTAAATTAATGGATTGGAAATTGCAGAATGGATTATGGAGATTTCCAAATCAATCCTTAAGCAAACAACAAAAACAGTCAATGGCACAGATTCATGTAGTCCCTCCAAACTATATAGTAGAATGAATGAAAATTCAGATGCCTGAAGGGCGGCTGAGAGGGGGCAGGGGGCACGTTATGAGGGGAAGGGAAGGAGGAGGGGTAAGTTTAAATTCTCACGAAGTTTTTAATGTAGGCTGCCACAACTTCTCTTCCTTCTGATCTTTACCTCAACGTCACCTTCAGCCTTCCGCGCACGTGTGTTAGCCCTCTCACTAACTTTCAACGTGATGAGAACAAAGAGTCTCCACTCCCTGAATCTCTGACCCCTCTTAGAGACCATCTCCTTCCCAGTTTTAGGAAACAGATCCAAGAATCCTCTTTTTTGGTATGTCTCCGGCTCCTTCCCTCTTCATTAAGGATCTTCCTCATTCTGAGGGGGTTAGTGATAGAGAAGGTTTTACAATTTGCCTTAAATGGACACAAAACCACACTGTATCTTATTCCATGGAAAGCGTCCATGAACGCAAAGGAAGAGAATGGAAGTGGGCAGATTATCCTGTAGCAAGTCAATCTTTTTGAAAGTCACAACGTTGACAGTATTGAATTTGTCTTTTTAAGAACACTGATCTGAATATTAATTCAGATATTACATAATGTTATAAAATATCGATTATACAACACCGGATAAGTTGTGAATTCAAAATTTAGATGACTTCATTTCAAGTTGGAGAGTTGTGAACTATTTTATTTTAATGACAGAGGAGAGTCTTCTATCTATGAAGAATTATTATTTTAACACTGAGTTCATTTTTTTTTTTTTTTGAGTTCATTTTTGAGTGTTTACTAGGGACACAGAATTGTGGGTGTCAAGAAGAAATATAAATTAGAGAATAGAATCTTAGAGATTAGTCTGGCTTTGATGGCTTCTGCCATCAAGCAACTAGCTACCTGGTTGGGAAGACAACACCTAAAAACTAATAAATTAAATGACCATCTAAAGCAACACATGGTTAAAGGTCAGAGCAAAGTGATATCACTGAAGGCTGGAGGTGGAAAGATTTCACAGAAGGGGTAAGTTCTGAGCTAAACTTTGTAGGACAAGGAGGCTAAGGTTTCTGAATTGGGGTAAATATCGTAACTAAAAACATGGCAATGGAACTGAACACGTGTTAGGGTGATGGTGAGCAGAGACGTCCATCTGGCTAGAAAAGAAGTTAAGAAAGGCAGGAGTCAGATAAACGTAGGTTTGAATCCCAACTCTGCCAATAATTAGCAGTGTGACCTGAAGGTATATACTAAAGCTCTGATTCTAAACCTCACCTGTAAAATGGGGCTAGTAATAATGCAATCACAGGACTGCTATAAGGATTACATGAGGTATTCTATATAAAGCACTTGGCTCTCAGTAGGTATTAAATGCATGGAAGACATTAATGGGTTTGTCGTGGAAGTAATGAAAGATAAGATTGGAAAAGGAAAAATGATATCAGATGGTGGAGGCCCCTGAACACCAGGTTAAAGAATTTGGTCTTAAAAAAAAAAAAAAAAAGAATTTGGTCTTTATAATTCGTGTTCCTCTTTAAAAAAAATTTTTTTGTGTGTGTGTTATTTTCTTTTTTTACATCTTTATTGCAGTATAATTTTTTACAATGGTGTGTTAGTTTCTGCTTTATAACAAAGTGAATCAGTTATACATATGCATATGTTCCCACATCTCTTCCCTCTTGCGTCTCCCTCCCTCCCACCCTCCCTATCCCACCGCTCTAGGTGGTCACAAAGCACCGAGCTGATCTCCCTGTGCTATGCGGCTGCTTCCCACTAACTTTTTTGTATTTTCAACTCTGTCAAAGAGCATTATTCCACCCCTTTTCTTGAAGGTAGGTATGTATGTATATACATAGATATATATAGGCATTGTGTTACTATGCATATAATTTATGGCATGTTTTAAAAATAGGTACTTGAAATAGATTTAACATGGGTTAATTATACTTCAATGCTACAAAGGCACTTATCTGTTAATATGTTTTGTGTGTGTGTGTGTGTGTGTGTGTGCGTGTGCGTGCGTGTCATCAGGAGAAACAATTCAAGATTAGTAAGAGGGCTTCCCTGGTGGTGCAGTGGTTAAGAATCTGCCTGTCAATGCAGGGGACGCTGGTTCAAGCCCTGGTCCGGGAAGATCCCACATGCCGTGGAGCAACTAAGCCCGTGCACCACAACTACTGAGCCCATATGCTGCAACTACTGAAGCCTGCGTGCCTAGAGCCCATGCTCCGCAACAAGAGAAGCCACCGCAATGAGAAGCCTGCGCACCGCAACGAAGAGTAGCTCCCGCTCGCCGCAACTAGAGAAAGCCCACGCGCAGCAACGAAGACAACACAGCCAGAAAAAAAAAAAAAAGATTAGTAAGGAACAGATGTTTATGGAAGATATCCAGGTTATGGCCATTAGGGTCTAGAGTAATTCACAACAAATCACATTTATGGATAAGTGTGAAGTTTGAGGGAGAGTGTGTTATTAGTAAGTGTTGGGATTCTTTTCTATCTGGACTGCTGCATCCTACAATGACATATGACCATCAGGTGCAAAGGACAGCTACACCTAAACAGAGACCCATTAAAGGTTCTGATCGGGCAAAAGGTGACACGAAATAACTGTCTCAAGGACATTAAAGTGCAGTAGTGCGGGAAGCCCAGAAGTGGAGAGATGAGTTAGGATACAGTTGCAACAACCTAGGTAGGAGGCAGGAGGGGGCTGTAAAAGAAAGCTTAAGAAAAAGTCATTATGTACAGTTTCACTTCCTTTCTTTTTTCCTGATGTCTGTAATCACGGCAGTTAACAGTCCTTTACCTACCAGGTCTATCTTTGTTGAACTAATTTACTAATATAAAATGTTCTTGAAAATAAAAGTTCAAAATTGGGTTATAGTAATCACTGTAATTTTCCAGGTATCAACTCACAGACTATAAATCATGCATCATTCATTAAAATTTAAAATATGTATCGTATGATATTAATAAATATTCATTTTAGCAAAATTAGAATATATAAATGAAAAGATAAAAAATATAACCCCACACCCAGAGATTACTTTTGCTTGCTATCTAAGCAAATATCTTTCTTTATTCACAGGAATTTTAAAATACCTGAGATCAAGTTCTACTTTTCATTTTGGAAGCTTTTGCACAAGAACCTAAATTTCTCATAAATTAGATTTTACCAAGAAGATTAAGGAGGAGGGAAAAGAGAAATGGAATTAACCTTTAGTGAGAACCTACAACATGCCAGGTAGTTTCACCTGTACTACCTGTTTTAAATTTCAAAACAACTCTATGAGGTCGATATTATTTTGAGATGAGGAAATTAAGGCTCAAAGAAGTAAATTACATGCCTAAAGTGACGGCTGAGTCAAGATGCAAATCGGGGTCTGCACAATTCCAGAACTATGTGTTTTATAGAGTCATCCGTATAATCTTTGCTTTTTATTAAAAAATATTTATTTCAGATTACTGGGTTTTAAGTTTGTCTATTCCATATAAAATCAAGTATGTTAGCTCGCTGAAAGATACCAGAGAATCTGCTTAGCTTTCAATTTTAGGACATAATTTATTAGGAAGTAATGGGCAGTTTTGTGTGCCACGGATACTATAACAAAATATTCTGTGTGTTATAATTTACTATAAATTCCCAATAAGTTTTTGTCTTTTGGTTGACTTCCACATGGTGCTATTTAAAAACATATCCAATGGAGCAGTAGTCTTTTTTCCCACTAACATGTTAGTAAACATGAGATCATTCATATTTGGACTCATTATGTTCACACATTTCTAAGGCTATGATTATACTTTACTGTTATTAACAAGTTTATTGTTATTTTCTGAAGCTTATGTGACTGAATCTACTCTCTGGTCTTCACCCTATCTCCTGCTGGTACAAGTGGTTTAGTAGTTTTAACAGCGCACACATGCTTTGAGAGCCGGTAAGCATTAAGTGGTACTAATCCTGGAGCTGTTTTTCCAAAACACCATCTTTGCCCAAGAGCGTTAGCTTTGGAAATAGTAATCAAGTTCTGACTTCTAGGCTTTCAGGTTTTGCTTTGTTGCTTCTCCGTATTCTATTTTGAGGTGTTAAAATCTTTCTCACTGAAAAGATATGTGTACCCACTGATGGGTCAATAAGTGTATCTACTTATCCAATTAGTCCCATAGCTAATTTAACAGGTGGCTCTTTTTCAGAGAGAAGGTTCTTTCATTTGTAAGACAAAATAACCAATACTGAGTGGATGTGCTTGAATGGGGCAGCAGTAGCTACGATCATAGTTTTCTTGTGTACCTGTAATGAAAAAGCTTCACAGAATCTCAGAGTTCAAGTGCCCTTGGAGGTCATTTAGTCAAGGAGTCTTCAAACAAGAGTAGTCATACCCCTAAGGAACCTGAGGACTTTCCAATGAGGAAAGAGGGGTAGAGTATTTTATGGGAATTAACTTCTAGAACCTCAACAACTTCCATATGTAGACTTCTTTGCAACAGACAGGCACACCTCTCACACATCCAGAATCTTGCTTTCATACATTGTCTTAGAACATAAAGTTTCCAGTGTGTCAAACAGGCAAAACTGAAAGTATTTTTTGTTGATAAACCTCCTTTAGTCAAGACACCATAAACCCACGGTAGGGCTTCAGTGTTCTTCCTGTCTTACACGTATTTCTATCAAAGGCAAAGTGCGGTGAAGTTGAGAAATGGAGTATTTAAGACTGTTGGCACGTTTTAATATCCGATATATCAAAAGGGAGGGAGAACCTTATTGTTTCATGCCCCCATCACCCACCCAAACATTGTCCATGAATGCTTTTCATTTGCAGAAGAGTTTCATGATTGCAAAGAGAACATCAATAAAGTAAGAAATGTTAAAGGCAATGATGCCTTACTTAATCCAATGGTCAAACTCCTGGCAAGGATTTGGTCTTTCTTCATCTCTCTACTGCCTGCCTAGCATAGGAATTCGGAGCTGAGACAGTTGTGACAAAACGTGTATTAATTTATTTGAACTGAAAAAACAAGTCATACTTTTTTCTGACAGAAAATGTTTGATTTTAATGGGAACTAGCTCTGCCAGTAAATTATATAGTGGGTATTCCTCATAAATTAGTGAGCTAACTAAATAGAGATATTGAAAGTATATAATATGATAAAAGCATTCAAGAGAGATTACACCTAAGGTAAATGAAAATGAACAACAGTTCCATTTTCCAGTTCATTCTGCATGTATTAGATAAAGTGCCACGAAGTAAAAGAATAAGAGGTATAGTTGGCAGTATGTATTTTGCTAAGCCTTGGTGAATACCTTTTCTGGTATTCTCCACGGAAATTGAGAAATCGTATTGATTCGAAAACTGCATAACGCATCTTTTTGAAAGCAGGTAGTTGCTAGTTCTTTGCTTTCAATAAAACTGAAGAAGAAATGTGATGAAGTTGACAGCTTGCAGACCACTGAATATACTTTTTGGAAATAGATCACAATGTGGTCTAATAAGGATTTCAAGTCATTAAACGGCATCCTTCCAAAAAAACTCTTCCACTCCCTTCTGCTTATCTTGTAGCAAGATTTCTTACGTTCATACTTGTAACAAAGGATAAGAGGAACAGAGTTGATACTGAACCTTGCTTTGCTCTTGTAATAAGTAATATTCATCAGTGAATACATAAACTATTTGAACAAGTCCCCATTCATCTCATTCAGAGGTATTTTTAATACATTTTCACTTTTTACATTTAATGATTATCAAAATGCTCAACGTATTTATATCATAATCAGGTTGATTTCATCCGAATATGTACAACTAATAACTGTAAACAAAATTCAGTACAGAACAAAACGGATTTTAGAAAACACTTAAGAGTATTATGGTTGCATACAGCAGGTTCTTATTAGTAATCCATTTTATACATATTAGTGTATATATGTCAATCCCAGTCCCCCAATTCATCCCATCACCACCACCCCTGCCACTTCCCCCCTTGGTGTCCATACGTTTGTTCTCTACATCTGTGTTAAAATTCAATATAAATTTGTACACATATTTTGTTTTAGAGGCACAAGAACAAAGTAGTTTGAAGATCACTGATCTATTCTAGCCTTTCCTATGAAATGTGAATCTCATTTTTAAGTGCCTATCAATGTCTTTTGCTTCAAATTATTACACTATTTAGAATGGATTTATTTTGAATTAAAGTCTCAGAATGTGTCTTTTCTAAAGGGTAGATGCTGACCTGACCCTGTCGTTATAATCAGTGATATAGAGATATAAGGACATCACAGATTTTCCTCCGCTTAAATCCACAGAACTGCCAGCTAATATCAGTACAACATTCCTGCTAAAAAGCCTCTATTTGAATGTCAGGAGACTAGAGTTTTGTGAAGGGGCTTTGTCTTTTTAAATTCTGCATTGTTGCTTTTCGAGTCATGGCCCTCCTCTAATTTGGCCAAGTCAAGTGTGGTCATTCCTGTTAGCGTTTTCAAACGCTCTTTATTGACTGTAAACACACCTGGAAGTCGGTGAGCTATTCACACCATTTGATAAACTTGTAAATACTTGGACAACCTCTTCCTCTGAAGCTCATCAGTCCTCCTAGATAAAAGCCTGGAAACAGATGTCTTTCATCATGTCCTGAATTCCAGAAAACTTTGGCTTCAGAGGAAATAAAAGAAGGGCCAGTTTTAGTGCTCTCCAGCCCCCCTTACTGAGATCACTCCATCCTTAAGCCCCCAGAGTCTGAACCTGGGAATGATCATAGGAAACACTAAGGTTGTCTGTAGGTTTTACTAAGAGAAAAAGGAGGAAAGATGGAGGAAAAAATAGACAGGGCAACAGAGTGCCCTGTAGTTATTCTAAACTCAAAGCATGTGGGTTAGGAATCAAACCAATTAAAGCCTTCACAGTAAGAGTGAGACGTACCACATCTTCAAACACAATAAAGTATCATCTTGATTTTTTTTTTCAGCTTGTCCTGCCTCAGTGTGGGAGCCACTAGCCGTCTTTTCACCTACTAACTGTGATTCTTCCTTTCATCAGTTAAGCATGTGTTACAACAGTCTTAATGTCTTAAAATACAGTGGTCAGAGTGTGAAAACATAAAGAGACTGAGTACCACAAAGTTATTGTTATTCCTCTCCTTCTTATGTGATATCCAGTTTATAGAAAAACACATCAGTAAAGTGGCATTTTTCAGATAATGCCTTAAAAAAAGAACTCTGTACTCTGAGATATTTTATGAATAATAGTTTACCAGCCCTAGATTTTATAAGGACAAAACAGAGTAGTATTTAAAATCATACTGGTAATTAGGAGGTTTGGTATGTTTGAATATTATTTTGCAGTATCAGAAAACAACCCAAAGTTAAAAAATACTGCATTTTTTGGTCATAGATATCACGAATTTGCTGCCCGCACATCATGTGAGTAAACCAGCCTATAATGATTAAAATGGAAAGGCAGAAAATAAATCCAACTGTGAAAGTCCCGCTCAGCTGCTGAGGAAGGTAAATGATAATATCATTCTAAGTCCCACAGCGACACTAATAATTAAGACGTCAGGAAGCAAGGTTGGGCATTTATAGACAATCAATAGCCCATCCTCCAATTCGATGACCTAACCTTGGATTCATACCCCGACTTTGAGAGCTCTGAGAGAACACATCTTTTTATAAACAACCACATGCCGTAACTTAACATTGTGGATACAGAGTGTTACATCAGAAGCTAAGTGAATTAAAACACTACCCTGCAAACATAGTTTAATGGACAAAATCAATACAGCACCTAATTAAGGAACTATTATACAACGCAACAACATAAATACTATAAACAATATTGAATAAAACTCAATGCTCTTGCAGCCCCGTTAGCTCTATTTCTTCAATTCACAGGCAATCTTTAACTTGCTATAAAATCTAATTATCTGAAATTGGTTAGTATTTGAGAAAAGTCATACATGCTGAGTAACAATGAAAAATTAAAAAGCAATTTGAATTATTTCATTTAAAGAGGATGAATCACGTATATGTAGTTTTTCAATCTGTACTCATACAAAAGGAGGTTTTTTGTTGTTGAGATTTAATTGACGTACAACATTAGTTTCAGACGTACAACATGACTCGTTATTTGTATATATTGTGAAATGATCACCACGATAACTCTACCGTACATAGTTACCATTTTTTTCATGTGTGATGAGAACTTTTAAGATCTACTCTCTCACAGCTTTCAAATATATGGTACGTTTTGTTAACTATGGTCACCATGCTGTACATTATATCCCATGATTTATTTATTTTAAAACTGGAAGTTTTCTTTCTTTCTTTTTTTTTTGATTGGAGAAGTCATTTGCTAGAGTTACACTAACCAGAATTTATGGCCTGCACACTTTGTCTTACATTATCCCAAATTATCCTATGCTGAATTTCAGCATTTGTCTTATTGCTTCTTTCCAATAAAGCTAGTGTGAAATGTCCTGCCATGGTATCCTCTACTTTTCCTTATTGTGCATTTTCTAATTCATTGCAAGAGCTTGCGTGAATCCTGTCTTGCCTAGTAATTCACACACTCTGGGAACAACAAATGTGACTGTCTTTTTTTCTCACTGCTATGTTCTCAGAACCATGCTCTGTGCGTGGTACATAATATTATATGCTCAATAAATAAATGCAGAATGAATGAATACTATGCATTCAAAGGAGGATTAAGGAATAGATTTCTTCATAAAATCCAAATAACTAAAAATATAAATAACTAATGATAGGTATTTCTAACATTGCTTTAGAGGATATTTTGATGCCGATATAAGGAGCTACAAATACAAGTACGTAATCTTGAATTGCAGAAAAAAGAGTGAAGTAATAGTTACTGACATGTATAACCTACCTGTCATGTTCCAATCACTGCTTGGCCCCCTACATGCATTAAATGGTTTTAACCTCACTACTACCTATGAAGAAACAGGAGGTTAAAGAAGGGCTTAAAGAAGTGGCTTAAAGCCACCCAGCAAGCGCACAGCTTTAATCCTTAATCACTCTGCTGTACCAACATCTGCTCTGTGTACAGTTAATGCAAGGCACTGTGTCGGGCCCTTTACGTACTTTATAGCATTTAGTCATCCTATTTTCATTCACTCATTGGACAATACTTATTGAGCGTCCATTACATGCCTATAACTGTGCTGACAGCTTTGAACAGAGAGGTGGAAAAACAGTGTGCCTTACACTCTAGCAAAGAAGACACATATTAAATAGTAATGGTTGTAACCACTAACATTTTTCAAGCATTTACTATGTACCGTACACCATTTTAAGTATTTACATTGACTATTCAAGACCATTCTAATTGATGAGAAAGCTGAAGCACAAAGATGCTTTACAGTAACTTGTCCCAAGTATCAAAGGCATTAATAATGGTCAGAATTATCGTAGGATGTGAAACCAGGTGGTTTGGCTCAAGACCCTATAGCCTTTAACTCTCCGCTCTATTGTTTCTATGCTATAGTATGGTGTGACAAACAGCCAGATTGTGGAGAACGCTGTTACGTCCTCTAAAGGCGTTTGACCAGAATCTAGATCGCTGAAGGGCGTCAAGTAGGGTACTGATATTTCAAATCTGGATCTGAAGAACGGATGAGCCAGTCTAGAGATATGCATCCCAGATAGAAGGTGGCTTCTATAATCCAGGTGAGAGTTGATGGGATCCAGGAGGTATTCTGGAGTTAGAACTGACAGAACTTGATGAATGACTGCACAGGGGAGGTGAGCGCGGGAGAGGTCAGGCATGACCCTAAGCTTCTGGCCCAGGTAACTAGGTGAATGATGTGCCATTTCCTGACACAGAAAGAGAGGCAAATTTGGAAAGAAACATGATGGGCTAGTTGTGTTTTCCAAAGATGGCCACAACATCTCCCATCCCACATGTCCTTGTGCAATGTGTCCCCACCATTTCCCCAGTCAAGAGTGGGGTTTAATTCTCCATCTCACGAATCTGGGCTGATCTTACTGACTTTCTTGACCAAGCAGATATGATGGAAGTGACATCCCGGAGTGTCCAATGCTCTAGGTCATAAGAAGCCTTGTAACTTCTGTCTGGGTCTCTTGGAATGCTCCCTCTGGGGACGCTCCTCTTCAGAACTTGTGCTCTGAGAAGCCCAAGCCAAGTGGAAGGCTGTGTTTAGACGTTCCAGTCGACAGACAGCATCAACTGCTAGCCCTGTGAGTGGGCTACCTTGAATTTCAGTTTAGTGGAGTTTTCAAACAGACCAAGCAACATCTGAAAGCAATTTCATGAGCGACCCAAGCAAAAAAACAAAAATTACCCAGTTAATCCACAGAACCATGAGAGATGATAACAAACTGTTCTTTGAAGCCAATGGACTTTGATGTGGCTTGTTAGGCAGTAGTAGATAACCAAATTGGTTGTTGGGTTCGGTTCTAGACATATGGAGTTTGAGATGCCTGGAATACACCCAAGAGGGGATTTTCTAAAGATACTTGGATAGATTTTTCATAGTTGATGTCTGGAGCTCCAAGACAGAGAGATCCAGGCTGCACTTATTGATTTGGGAGCACAAAGAATGTGGCGTAACACATAGCACATGGAACGTAAATGAAGTCGGGAGAATGGATCCAAGGACCCAGAGATTATATTCTGAGTGATGGCAATGTTTGGGGATCGGGTAGAGGAAGATGAGTCAACTAAACGAACTGAGAAATCACTGCCAAAAGATCAGGGAGAAAGTGGAAACGGTATCACAGAAGCTAAGGAAAAGGATATTTCAATTAGGAGTGATAGGTTACCTACTGAATGCTACCAAGAGCTCAAATGTGATAAAGATCGTCGAGTATCAACTGATGCTATTGGCAGGACAACCGATAAGTCGGGAAGACATCCGTGTCTGTGAGTGACGGTGGCAGAGGACTGTCATGAGGAAGGATCCTGAAGAAGCCACACTGTCACAGGAGTAAGTAGAAGGTGAAGACATGACTTCACGGCGAATGTACACACCGTGTTCCAGAAGGGCTGGCTACACGGGGAGAAGAGAAGGATGGGGTAGGGCAGGGGTAGGAGGCAGACTCAAGGGTTCTTTTTTTTAAGACTTGAGAGACTTGGGAATGTTCAAATGTTGATTGGAAGGTGCCAGCCAGTTGAGAGAGGAAATTCTGAAGTACAGAATGGGATCAAGAACGCTCTTGGAAAAATTAGTAAGAAAAGGATGGAAAGACAGATCGAGATGCACATAGGAATGGAGCTGTGTTTACAGGAAATCAAGGTCTCTGTTTTTTTTGCTGAATAGAACACAAGGTCATCTGCTGAGGGATTGAAGCTTCGAGGATAGTAGGAGAGTTGGAAACAACCGTTGAGACGTGTGGGGAGAGAGCTTGCAAGGGAAACACAGAAGGGCTGCCAGACTGTTGAAGCTGATCAGCCAAGAGACAGGCATTACTCCCTCTTTACGTGGAGGAAATTGAGGCTCAAAGAGGTTGAGTAACTTGCTCAAGGTTACAGAGTAAACAGATGAAAGAGCTAGGATTTGAACACAGGGCTGCGCGGTGCTCTCCAGCACATTAGGCTAAGTGAATTCCTCGATCCAGCGGAATAATTCTAGTTTCTGGAAAGAGACTGGTGTTTGAACTAAAAAACTTCATCCTTGCCTCTTTATTCACGTTGCCCACTTCCATCAGTTTTGCCTGAGACCTCACACTTGACATCTCATCTCTAAAATCTGTAGTCAAAGAACGTCTTAGGAATAATCAGGAAAGAGTCATGGCGTGTAATAGAAATTCTTCTTTTAAATACTAAATACCATTTAGAAGCTTTGGTTCAGTATTCACTTAAACGCGAGCAGGGAGTTTAGCACCATGATTGTTAGCACCATGACTGTTCCTTAGAATTGTATTTATAAAATAAGAATAAAACAGGGCTGCATAAAGAAGAGCACTGCGTCTAGAAGCCACAAAGTAATTTCCCCATCACGCTTAGCACGGTTAATTTTCCCAGTGAGCTTCATTCAGAATTGCAAGAATTTCTTAAGGGTTATAATCTCCTAGAGTTTCTAGAGATGATGTGATCTGGTTCTCTGCACAGTTTATAAAACTGAAGTAGTAGATGATGGTGCACGGTCTCTGCCGGTTCATCAGGGATGCTTAAAAGCAGTGTTTGTAAGGTACCTCCCCTTCTTGCAAATACAGTCCCCTCCTGCCTGCTGCACTCCGGTATTTAAATAAGTATTTAAGAGATACATACCCAGAACCTTTACCTGGAAAAACGAAAATAAGAATTCCTTACCAATTTAGGGTTTTTCGGGCTACTGAAAAAATAATAAAGATAACAATTGAGACTATTATTTAGGTCACACTTTGGACAGACTCTGAGCCCCGAGATAGCCTTCTTTCCATAAAGAGAAATTCCTACGAATGCCCCTGTCCGCTTGGCAGGCTGCAGGATCCGTTCTCCAGTATATCTAACTCATTCTGGGGCATCTGTCGTCTCCTCCTTATGTGGGAGGCTAGGAAGATGGTCCTTCGTTTACAGGCATACAGTACGTCCCCTACATATGAACCTTCATGTTGAGCACTTTCAAAGATGCGGACGTGCATCTGGTTCCAGCAAGGAACCAGCACCTGTGCCATCAGTGTCAGGCGTGAGCGACACTGCAGCTCGCCCTCTGTCCCCTATGGCTGACCATCCCTCAGCTCTACCATCTCCCACCTCCTCTCCCTCCTCCAGGCAGTAACTCTTCTCGCCTGTTCACTGGATGCCAATCCCTGTGTGCCAGCTGTTGTACTGGACTACTGTACTTTCCAAGGCACTGTCCTGTAAGATGAAATATGTGTTCTTTATTTTTTGCGTTTGTTTTTTTATGTATTATTTGTGTGAAAAGTATTATAAACCTATTACAGTACGGTACTACGTAGCCGACTGTGTAAGTTGGGTACCTAGGCTAACTTTGTTAGACTTACGAACAAATTGGAGTTACGAACGCGCTCTTGGAACGGAGCTCGTTTGTATGTAGGGGACTCAGTTGCTCCAGTTGCTCCACTGGCACCTGTCAACTGCGCCCCATGCCTTCTGTGATCACATGGGAACTTCAGTCCCTCTTAGGGAAGTGGACTTTCAGAGCCGTGGTTTTGAAACTGTGGCCCACAATCCTTTGTAAATTGTGAAATTATCTGAGTGAGTTTTAGCTAGCATTTGTGATAAACGGGAAATTCAGTAAAATAGAAGAGAAAATCCCAAGGACCAGCACCGAGGCTGTGGGAGGGTCTCTGAAGCCACAGCTTTCTCAATATCACACATTTCAAGGACTGTGACACTCATTAGCCACACTCTATTTTCATTCTGATCGTAATAAAAGGCTAGGATGTTGTAAAATAGACGAAACGTCTATAATAAGCATTTTTCTCTTCAGTCTGTAAAAGAGTTCCCTACATGTGTGGTTAACAAGTGCCATCTGACCATTTTCATGGGAACGATCCACTTTAAAAGACAGTCTAAATGGCAATCTCTATAAATCAGAAATAAATACTCTTAATTTCTGTGTAGTTATGGATCTGTTCATGTGTGTGTTATCAGTGCATAAAAAATTAAATAGTTGTTTAAAGTAATTATATTTCACTTAATTGAAATTTCCCACCAACAGTTTTAATTAGGTAAGCTTTTCTTCACTCCTCTCTAATCCACTGTGCACTGACTTCCACCGCCACTGTCATCAGCCACCAGATTATAGTTTTTGGGAACGTATAGCACTTTTTATCAAAAGACTCCATACAAGGGTGGGGTAGCGGTATTTATTATTACTATGAAAATCTAATGTCTTATAAAACCTCTCAGCCTCCCCAAGAAGGAAGAGGAGTGTCATAAAGTATTATTGTTAAAATAAAACAGAAGCTGGGAAAGCAAAGAACAAAAAAAAATGGTAAAAGCATTAGTCACAGCCAATGGGTACATGTAACATAGCAGCATATATATAAATACAAATAAATATATTACAGCTTCTTTCTAGTCTCGCAAAGAAATTAGCCACGTGAGGATGAACATAAGAGATGCCAAAGCAGAACAAAGGTACCAGA